>NC_069499.1:830360147-830545036 GCF_027579735.1 Bombina bombina
CCCCTCTGTCTCTCTCTCTCCCATCTGTCTCTCTCTCTCCCCTCTGTCTCTATCTCTCTCTCTTTCCTCTGTCTCTCTCTCTCCCCTCTGTCTTCTCTCATTCTCCCTCCCCCTCTGTCTCTCCCTTTCTCCCTCCCCCTCTGTCTCTCCCTTTCTCCCACCCCCTCTGTCTCTCTCCCTCCCCTCTGTCTGTCTCTCTCTCTCCCCTCTGTGTCTCTCTTTGTCTCTCCCCCTCTGTGTGTCTCTCTCTTCTCTCTCTCTCTCTCTTTGTGTCTCTCCCTCTCTCTCTCTTTTTCTGTCTCTCTCTCTCTCTATCCATCTTTCTCTCCCTGTCTCTCCCACCCCCTCTGTCTCTTTCCTTACGTGTCTCATTCTCCCCCATGGTCTCTGTCTCTGTCTCTTTACCCTCTGTCTCTCTTTGTCTCTCTCTCTCCCCTCTGTCTCTTTGTCTCTCTCTCCCCCTCTGTCTCTCTGACTATCTCTCTCTCCCTGTCTCTCCCACCCCCTCTGTCCAATTTACATGTAATATCTAATTTCCTTCATTCTCTTGATATCCTTAAATGAAAATCATATATAAATATTCTCAGTAGCTGCTGATTGGTGGCTGCACAATAGATACCTCATGTGATTGGCTCATCCATGTACATTGCTATTTCTTCAACAAAGGATATCTAAAGAATGAAGGCATATCCTAGCCAGTGCCTCACCTGCCTATGACCTCACTGCACGTCACTGCTGCACATATATATCTGTTATCATTGGCTTATCGATGTGTTCCGCTAGCTCCTAGTGCATTGCTACTTCTTCAATAAAGGATATCATAAAAATGAAGTAAAATTGCTAATAGAAGTAAATTGGAAAGTTTAAAATTGTATGCTCTGTCAGAATCATGAAAGACCAAAAATTGGGGTTTTATGTCCCTTTAAGTATCTGTAAAGGATCTTTAAAGTCATAAGTAATAAAAGAATGATAAAAACAATGATTGTTGAAAACAACTTATCAAACCAAACATGTTTTAAAAGATGATCAGAAAGTTTGGAATTTATTCCTTAGGGTATGTGTACCAGGTTTTCACAGTTTATCCTTTATATAGTTTAGCCTTTATTGTAGCAAACATTAATGGTGTGTTTAAAACCTGCAGCAATATTATACACAGTCATGTTCTATCTTCCTACAAACATTTGTTCTCGTTTGTTTTGCTTCTAAAATTGGAGAGGCTTTTACCATGAAAACATTATAAAGTATTCTATGTATATGTTTATTATTGTGGGATTTTTTTGCTTGTATTGCCCTTTCTATAAGAGAGGAAAGCTTTTGAAAGCTTGTCTTTTAAATATCATGTTAGTCCAATAAAAAAAAAGTATATTTGTACACTGTAATACCCTGGTTATTTTGACATATTTTCTCCTGGACTAATACAGCTATCCATAAATCCCCAATCCAGAATTCAAAAATGTAGATGTTTTCCTTATTAGAATACTAGCTTTAGGTTGCATGTACTGCATATGCTTGATGGGTATATATGTGTGTATGTATATATGTATGTGCATGTATGTATATATATATATATATATATATATATGTGTGTATATATATATTATATATATTATGTTATATGGGTAATTTGAATCTCACATATTAAGCATATTGAGGGTAGCTTTAAATCTAGTATCAAATGTTTATAATGCAGCATTCCACAAGTTTCTTTTGTATAAGTTGTAACATATGGTTCTAATATAGCATCCTCTCTTTAAATGGTTATATGGGCATATTCTGTTATGTGCTATAACAACATTCTTATTTCCTGTGGGCCCCTTATGCAGATCTGAAGTTAACTACGTTTTTTATATATTTCCTGTGACCTCATGTATGACGTATACATCACTATAAATTCTTTGTGTGTCCTTCAATAAAGGGGACTCTTGTGAAAACACTCAGTTGCATGTGTGTGTGATTTCAGTGGTCACCCCAGGGCCCTGAAGAAAACATGTGCTGCACCCTTATCAGCCAGAGCAGAGCTAAGGAACAAAAGAAGTAACCCTACAAACTGGTGTCAGAAGTGGGATGAAACAGGGAACTCTCGGAAGGTGAGCTGAACAAAGAGTCCTTTTTATTCTGACCTTTTTTCTCTTACCACGAGACCCCTTAAGTTTCATTTTATATAGGAATAGTTGGGGAATATATATGTGAATCTTTGGTAGATTCTAAAAGAGCAATAGTAGATTTCTTTGGTAGAAATCAGGTTAAATATATATATGAATCTTTGGTAGATTCTAATCAAATCTTTGATAGAAAAAATAAAATAAAAAGGGAATAATAGATTTCTTTGGTAGAAATCAGGTTATATTAAGTCTGGCTGAAGGGTTAAACCACACATTTTCTTGCTGCTTGCTTTTAAATATGCTGTATGGCAAAATACTGTTTATTTGTATAAAGTGTTAAGGAAGTAAAATACTGCTTATTGTATAAAGTATTAAGAAAGTAAACTGTTGCTTATATGTATTGCTGTTTCTGAATGTTAGTTAAAACGCTACATTTTTTCTGGTGAAGGGTGACCTTTGACATAGAGATAATTAATGCCAGAAACTACTGAAAGGATCAGCATAGTGATATTTTTTTTCTCTCTCTCTTGTTGTAAACTTAAGCATTAAGCAAAATAACTGGTAACGGAGTACAACCATTCTAGTTAATGTGGTTTTTGCAAAAAGATTCAATAATTAATTGCTCTTAAAGGTAAAGGTATTGTATTTTTTTATTTTTATTATTTTTTGTTATTTTTTATTTTTTTTGTATTGTATTATATTTTGTTGTAAAAGTTTTAAAAGATAAGTTAGGAGTTGAGAATGGGCAAATCCCAGTCTAAACAATTTCCAACACCTAAGCAAGGAGAAAAATGTAAAGATTATGTGGGAAAATATAGCAGATTGGACAGAAGCTATGAGAAGCTCTGATCCATTCCCCAGAAAGGGGGATAATGATAAATTTCATATGAATATGGTAAAAGGGTTGTGTCTAGGTGATGAAAAGGCATTTCCATGGTATAAAGGTGATCCAGGGTGGTTATATGGATTATATGAAAAAGGGTGGGGAAAATTGGCTGACTGTTGCTCCATACTGGCAATATATTGATATAGATGGGAATAAAAAAAAGGGTAAAAGTGAGAAGCAAAGACAGAAAGCATATTCACCCACCCCTGCCCCATATAATGCCCCTCACCTACCTTTGCCATCATATAACAGTATATATTCTAGCCTCCCACCCCTAGTGACATAGATCTAGAGACTATTGCTATTGCCTCTGCTTAGGTACCCCAGGAATGGACCTTGCCAGGACCTTCTGTAACTCCCCGATACCAGGTCACTAAACCCCCAATTATGCCCAACCCCCCGATTAAGGTTGAACCAGTAACACCTTCCTACCCCCCTACAATAACCCCACAATATAAAAGAGGGAATGAAGAAGTAGAGGAGGAGGAGGCAGCTGTACCAGAAGCTAGTATGCCATTTCTTACTGTTGGAGACCAATTAATTATTAAACCTTTGTCCCCGGGTGAATTAAGGGAAATTACCAAGGGAGCCCCAAACCCCCGTCAACATCCATCAGCTTGTATTATGTATTTAAAAAGAATGTTACAAGGACAAAACATGACACAGACAGACATAAGAATTATCATTGATGCACTTCTAGACTATGACCCTGAATCAGGTTGGGAGTGGGGTAATGTAAAGAGTATTAGTAAATTGAGTCGAGATCCAACAATTAACTATGCCCTAAACACACGTGAAGGACTTGATGAAATGTGGACAGAATTAAGTATAGAAATGCATAGAATATGGAAGGATAAACAAAGTATGTCAATTGCACTAGCGTGCAAACAGAATACAAAGGAAACAGTAGTAGAATTTGTTAAGCGTTTTTATAAATGCTGGAAGGAAGAGGCTGGAATGGAATTAGGAGATCCGTGGAAAAAAAAGATTTTGTAAGGGCGCTAATAGCTGAAGATACTCGTGTGAAATTGTTTACACTATCTGTGATAAATATCCGTGATAAATGTTTTAAGTGTTAATAAAATCAGATCAGAAAAGCTTCTATCAGAAACAGAGTAATTTATTCGGTTACAATATATTTAAAAAAACTTACCCCCACCTACAGCCCCATTCACACATCTACAAATTGATTTTACACATATTCCAAAAACTGGCACTAAACAATTATATCTGCTTGTAATAGTTGACCAATTTTCTAAGTGGCCAGAAGCTTTTGTTACCCAGAGGGAAGATGCAAAAACAGTCGCTAAAATTTTAGCCACTGAAATAATTCCCAGATTTGGTTGTCCGCTTCAGATTCATTCTGATAACGGTCCAGCGTTCATTAGTAAAATCACACATGAGTTAGTAGAATGGTTACAGATTAATTGGAACTTTCACATTCCCTACCATCCTCAAAGCTCAGGGATTGTAGAAAGAATGAATCACAATATCAAGGAAAAACTTTTAAAGGCAACAGCAGGTACATGGGTTAAATGGCAAAACTATTTACCTGCGATTTTAGCAGAAATCAGAATGACCCCAAATAGGACAACCAGGTTGTCTCCATTTGAGGTCCTAATGGGTAGACCATTCCCGACTCCATGGGTAAAAGGCCCACTTATCATTAAAAATGGTGATTTAGATTGTATTAAGGAACAATATGTAAAACAATTGATTGATAAATTGAATGGCATCTATGGTGATGTGTCTTCCCGTTTACCTCTTCCCTCACAGGAACCAACTCATCCTTTCAAGCCTGGAGATCTGGTCTGCAATCGCCAGCTGAATAAAGCAAAGAAAGGAGGTTTCCCGTTCAGCAAGCCAGTCACTGTGATCGCTGTAACCAGGACTGCCGTACTGACTGACCACAAGGACATCTGGATACACGCTTCACGAGTGAAACTCTGTCCAACATTCCACAAGTTTCTTTTGTATAAGTTGTAACATATGGTTCTAATATAGCATCCTCTCTTTAAATGGTTATATAGGCATATTCTGTTATGTGCTATAACAACATTCTTATTTCCTGTGGGCCCCTTATGCAGATGTGAAGTTAACTACGTTTGTATGACGTATACATCACTATAAATTCTTTGTGTGTCCTTCAATAAAGGGGACTCTTGTGAAAACACTCAGTTGCATGTGTGTGTGATTTCAGTGGTCACCCCAGGGCCCTGAAGAAAACGTGTGCCGCACGCTTATCAGCCAGAGCAGAGCTAAGGAACAAAAGAAGTAACCCTACAATGCTGTATTATGACATGTAGTTATTACGCAAATTAGATAAGATATTGTTTTGAAATTCAAATTAATGTGAAATCTAAACATTTTCTGGTCCCAAGCAGTTTGGTGTGTATTTATATATACAGGCAGTCCCCGGGTTACGTACAAGATAGGGACTTTAGGTTTGTTCTTAAGTTGAATTTGTATGTAAGTTGGAACAGGCACTTTTTTTAGATGAAACTCTAGCCAAACATTTTTTTTTTTGTTTTGGATAGCATAGGATAAAGTTTGTTTTGCTATCTGTGCCCCTGTTCAGAAAATTTCACATCACTTTCTGTCCTTGTGACAATTCGATTTTCAGTATTTTGGATTATCCTGGAAAGAAGGATGGTCAATAAAGCTCTATTTTCTCTGTATGTAAGCACGAGTTGTACTTAAGTCTGTAACCCGAGGACTGCCTGTATATATATATATATATATATATATATATATATATATATATACACACACACACATACATATATATATATATATATATATATATACATACACACACACACACACACACATATATATATATATATATATATATATATATATATATACAAGCAAAGTCCAGAACACATACCTGGCAAAGTGTGTATAGTGTATCCAGAAAAAAGTAGGCAGCACAGGGAGCTTGGTAAAAAAGCCTTTTAATCCATAAACGTATAAACAAGAGGGCCTTAACCCATAACATTTTGGTTCTGATGCAAACCTTTTTCAAATGGAGCCCATAGAAGACATAAAAAACCCACACATAAACCCACCTTATATACCCAGTGAAGGTACAAACTGTGAATAATTACCCTGATACCGGCCTTCCCGCTCTGCAGCCAACCTCCCACCATGCTCCCAACACTCCATGGCCTCTAGTTATCAATGTCTGTCAGACCTGATCCAACAGTGCGGATCAGGTCCGACAGACATCGCTGAATACGGTGAGCAATACGCTCGCCGTATTCAACATTGCACCAGCAGCTCACAAGAGCTGCTGGTGCAACGCAGCCCCCTGCAGACTCACGGCACCAGCAGGGGGTGTCAATCAACCATACCATTGGGTTGAATTGCGGCAATGTCTTTCCGCCTGCTCAGAGCAGGCGGACAGGTTATGGAGCAGCGGTCTTGCAGGCTCGCCAGAAACACGGGGCATCAAGCTCCATTTGGAGCTTGTTACATATGCCCTCATGTGTCTATGCGCATACTGATGACGTCATACGCCACAGCCGGCCGAAGCGGGCTGTGAGAAGGATGTCATGGTAACGGTAAACAGACCGTTCAAAACAAAGCGGTGTGGGAGAAAAAGCGGCCAGCTGGGAAGTGTACACCATAAAAACTGTGTACAAAGACATTACATCTAAGTAATAACATACAAATATAAAAACACAATTACCTATATATGCAAAAAAATACTATACTCTAAGTTACAACCCTGATAAACAGGGAAAAACAACAACTTAGATTCAGCTAAACAGTGATGCTACATTTATGGGTGTAGTAAAACGGGCACACATTTGTTAGTGTGTCAATAAGAGACCAATCTATACATCTTTGGTATGAATGGAGAACTACACCTAATGCACACACATATTATTCTCTAGGTGCCATCCATGCCCATGGAATTAGTAGAAACTTATTTGTTTATGGTCCCATGGAGGAGATTCCCGTAAGAGATTCATTTGTAACAACATCCGAAATCGATCATCGTGTTCAGGCCCTTAGGGGCAACGGTGTTAAGATCAAAGATCCACCTTGCCTCCAATCGTAATAGAGCCAACGCTCTATCCCCCCCACGTCTCAAACGTGGAACATGATCAATGAGTATTACTCTTAGCATGGATACCGAATGTCCTGCTTGTAAGAAATGTCTTGCGACTGGTTGATCGGAGCTACCCTTGTTGATGGCCTGGCGTATAGCAGATTTATGATTCGCTAGCCCTTCTCTGAAGGTTGTCACCGTTTTTTCAATATAATATTAGGAACACGGACAGATGATTGCGTAGACTACGAAATCCGATATGCATGTTAATCTATGTTGAATCTTGAATCACTTATTAGTATGTGGGTGATGGAAACTGTTACAGGTCACCATATTGTCACAGGTGACACAGTTGCCACATCTGTAGCAACCCAATTTTGCTTTTGGTAACCAAGTTCAATTTTTATAACAGTGCACTGGGTCATTCAAGACTAAAAGATCTCGTAGGTTTTTAGACCTCTTATAGACCATCCTAGGTGGAGGTAGATCGTAGAAGGGCAGATCGTAGAAGGGTGTCTTTAGCCACAATTTTTCAATTATCCTTGATAGTGGATGCTACCATTTCCGAGATTGGAGTGTAGGTAGTCAAAAAATTCAATCTGGGTTTGTTGCTCCGCAACCCGAAGTTGTCATTCTATGAGTTGTGGGGGATATCCTTGTTGTAAAAACTTCTGGGCCATATCTCGAAATTGAAGGTCCTTACGGGAATCCTCTGTGTTATTTCTGACTACTCTCAGGAGCTGCGAGGAACTGACACCATTCTTTTGTGTATAAGGATGAAAACTGTCAAAATGTAAGATTGAATTGTTGTCTGTATCCTTATTAAACAGAGTAGTTTGGAGTTTATCAATACCTGTTAGCTTTGCTTTACATATCTCCAAATCAAGAAAATGAATTTTTTCTTGATTCCATTCAATATTAAACTTGATTGTGGAATCTAATCCATTAAGCGCATTGAACCATTCCATAAGAGGTTGGCTGCAGAGCGGGAAGGCCGGTATTAGGGTAATTATTCACAGTTTGTACCTTCACTGGGTATATAAGGTTGGTTTATGTGTGGGTTTTTTATATCTTCCATGGGCTCCATTTGAAAAAGGTTTGCATCTGAACCGAAACGTTATGGGTTAAGGCCTTCTTGTTTATACGTTTATGGATTAAAAGGCTTTTTTACCAAGCTTCCTGTGCTGCCTGCTTTTTTCTGGATACACTATACACACTTTGCCAGGTGTGTGTTCTGGACTTTGCTTGTATTTAAAATTTACTGCAGTGCACCAGGCAGATGTACGGATGGTGTGTGCCACTTCTCCACTTACTTTCTATATATATATATCACACATATACATATATATACATATATGTATACACACACACATATATATATATATATATATATATATATATATATTTATTATGTATGTATCCACATGATGTTACTAAGTTTATTTTTCATGAGTGTAGTTTTCTACTTTTGATCTCTTGAAAGTACTAAAATAGCTTTCATGGTGAGTATGAATAGAATAAGTAAACACAACTCAAATTCTGCCTTGCAACCAGTATTGATAAACAAAACGATACATTTTTCAAACTCAATCATTTGTACATAATGCTCAGTTTAAATAGTTTAACATCTTATGAAAAGATTAAAGCAAGAAGTAATCCTTTGAATTACAAAAATCAAATCAAATTAATGTTTTAGGCATTTAAAATAGGGCTTACAAATAAAAAGTAATAGATAACCTCCACAGTTAAAATATATAACATTAAATAATTTATTTGGGGTTAGATATTATATAATATATTATTATAGCATTAAATAATATTCTGTCTTGTCCAGTAATATATTAGTTCATTGTAGAGAATTTGTTTTTCATACATTGCGCTCTATATTTTGCCGGGTTTGTGTCTTTCTCAGTTCTCTGCATGACATCACAGATCATAAGCTGATTATAGTACTTAAAAGAATTTTTCATTGACCATGAATGTGAATACTTATACTCATGGGTAATGCTGCTTTAATAAGGTACCACAAAGGAAAACATATGTGTTACTGAATGCTGTAAGAAGTCATCAAGGTTATGTTATGAATAATATTAAACTGAAACCAGATAGACTCATAATAAAATATTTTTGCTAACATTTTACAGTTATATATGTGTCACATGCCCTTTGTCATTTTCTTCAGATTAGAACTAACCCTATAATAATCAGTGGCAGAATATGCAACAATTCAATTAGAAGGTCAGCTGTGCAAGATATACTTAGGAAGCAACTAAATAAGACAGAATTAGAAAATTGATTTTAGACTTTTTCCTCTCTCACATTCGTTAGGTTAACGCAGTCTAATCTTGATTGATCTTAGATCATTGTTGGAAGGATTTGGAAGAAATCTGCTGTGTTGTTCTTTTAAGACACTCCTTAATGGTCCATCTGCAGATCACAGGGGACCAAAATGATTAGGAGATGGGACACGGACAGTCAAGGATTGTATTTTGTCTGTGCTCATCCCAAGGCTAGTTTCCTTGCTATTATTTTATTATACCATTTAGAAAAGGATGCATCAATCGGAAAGTGAAAAATATATAATATAATGATTATATAAAATTTTATAAATCTAACAGATTTGGTATGAATACTGAATAAATCTCTCTATATAAGAAAAAATAACAAAAAAAATGTGGGATGAAAAACAAGACCCACATTATTAAATAATATTAAAAATAGATAAATCAAATAAAATAACGCTTTGTTACATTGTTCTGATCTGTATTTATATTTAGATAATTTTGATGTTACTTTTGTCCCTTATATTTGATAAATGTTATACTAAAAATAAGAAAGCAAATTTGGAAAAATAGTTAAATAAAGGTTACCAGTATTTTGCAAGAAAAGTGTGAACTTTACTGTAAAAGAAAAGAGACCACAGTGTAATCCCCAACTTCTATTGAAGTGACAAAATATATGTGTCATATGGTACAGTGTGACCATACATGAATAAAAGCACAAGTGGTACGGTAATATTTGCGCACAAGCGAAAAGGGGTTTATCTCATCTCTTTGCTCACGTCGGAATTGGCGCACGTATTACAGGTTGAAAGTAAAATGCATTTGCTTGATCGCAATTGAATTTACCGCTCACCAGGATAGTGAAACTTCAAAGTTCTGTTTACGCTCAACTCAAAATTATATTTAAAATTACAGTTACACTCATAATAACACTTATAAAAATTATTAAAAAATATCACATACAAATTGTATAATATATATATATATATATATATATATATATATATACACAGTATCTCACAAAAGTGAGTACACCCCTCACATTTTTGTAAATATTTTATTATATCTTTTCATGTGACAACACTGAAGAAATGACACTTTGCTACATTGTAAAGTAGTGAGTGTACAGCCTGTATAACAGTGTAAATTTGCTGTCCCCTCAAAATAACTCAACACACAGCCATTAATGTCTAAACTGTTGGCAACAAAAGTGAGTACACCCCTAAGTGGAAATGTCCAAATTTGGCCCAAAGTGTCAATATTTTGTGTGGCCACCATTATTTTCAAGCACTGCCTTAACCCTTTTGGGCATGGAGTTCGCCAGAGCTTCACAGGTTGCCAATGGAGTCCTCTTCCACTCCTCCATGATGACATCATGGAGCTGGTGGTTGTTACAGACCTTGCGCTCCCCCACATTTCGTTTGAGGATGCCTCAATAGGGTTTAGTTCTGGAGGGAGACATGCTTGGCCAGTCCATCACCTTTACCCTCAGCTTCTTTAGCAAGGCAGTGGTCATCTTGGAGGTGTGTTTAGGGTTGTTATCATGTTGGAATACTGCCCTGCAAGCCAAGCCCCGAAGGGAGGGGATCATGCTCTGCTTCAGTATGTCACAGTACATGTTGGCATTCATGGTTCCCTCAATGAACTGTAGCTCCCCAGTGCCGGCAGCACTCATGCAGGCCCAGACCATGACACTCTCACCACCATGCTTGACTGTAGGCAAAACACACTTGTCTTTGTACTCCTCACCTGGTTGCCACCATACACGCTTGACACCATCTGAACCAAATAAGTTTATCTTGGTCTCATCGGACCACAGGACATGGTTCCAGTAATCCATGTCCTTAGTCTGCTTGTCTTCAGCAAACTGTTTGCAGGCTTTCTTGCGCATCATCTTTAGAAGAGGCTTCCTTCTGGGACGACAGCCATGCTGACCAATTTGATGCAGTGTGCGGCGTATGGTCTTAGCACTGACAGGTTGACCCCTCACCCCTTCAACCTCTGCAGTAATGCTGGCAGCACTCATACATCTATTTCCCAAAGACAACCTCTGGATATAACGCTGAGCACATGCACTCAACTTCTTTGGTCGACCATGGCGAGGCCTGTTCTGAGTAGAACCTGTCCTGTGAAACCGCTGTATGGTCTTGCCCACGGTGCTGCAGCTCAGTTTCAGGGTCTTGGAAATCTTCTTATAGCCTAGGCCATCTTTATGTAGAGCAACAATTCTTTTTTCAGATCCTCAGAGAGTTTGTTGCCATGAGGTGCCATGTTGAACTTCCAGTGACCAGTATTAGAGAGTGTTAGAGCGATAACACCAAATTTAACACACCTGCTCCTCACTCACACCTGAGACCTTGTAACACTAACAAGTCACATGACACCGGGGAGGGAAAATGGCTAATTGGGCCCAATTTGGACATTTCTACTTAGGGGTGTACTCACTTTTGTTGTCAACGGTTTAGACATCAATGGCTGTGTGTGGAGTTATTTTGAGGGGGCAGCAAATTTACACTGTTAAACAGGCTGTACACTTACTAATTTACATTGTAGCAAAGTGTCATTTCTTCAGTATTGTCACATGAAAAGATATAATAAAATATTTACAAAAATGTGAGGGGTGTACTCACTTTTGTGAGATACTGTATATATATATATATATATATATATATATGTTTATATGTTTATATGTGTATATATTTATTCATAGACATATAAACACATAAATAGATATGTATACAAGTGCATTGGTGCCCTTTGCAGTCAAGAAGCTAAAAACGTGTAAAATAATATTTATGCAATATTCATTTTTAATAGTGTTTAACTGTGTATGTAATGAAAATATTTCACATTTCACTGTTCTTTAAATAGAGGAATATGTTCCAAGTATTATTAAATAGATATACATAAATATATTTGTATAAATCTATATATGATTATCTATCTATATATATGTGTATATATTTTATTTTACCAAAAACAATCATATATAGTGTATATATAGAAATATGTATTATAAATAAATGGAACATATTCTTCTATGTGAAGAACATTGGAAGTTTAAATATTCATATTTTATGTCGGATTAGCGCACTTAAAAAAAAACGCATTCGGGTTTGCACGACTTGTTGGGTGTTAGTTTTTTCTCTCCCCCTTTTCAAAAAATTTAAATTCATTTACTTTATCAAAATGTGCACAATCTTTTTATTTCCACACTTTCCTAGGAAACAGCTCCTATTGAGCATGTGCAACAATTCACAGCATATACAGCTTTGCATTTTGTTATTGGCTGGTGGCTGTCACATGAAAATTATTTTATTTTTATTTTCGGTTATTTGTAGAGCGCCAACAGATTCCGCAGCGCTAAAATGTAACTAACTTTGCAGTTTGTAGGGAAAAAAAATCAAATACTCATTTGAAACGAGCTATTTGCATTGCATTTTAATCATGCATTTGTTGATTATGCAATTCTACTGTATTTTATGGTCCTTTAAATCACACAGTTGTTATTACCTGAGTTTACATATTGAGGCCCATTTATCAAGCTCCGTATGGAGCTTGTGGGCCCGTGTTTCTGGCGAGTCTTCAGACCGCTGCTCCATAACCCTGCCTGCCTGCTCTAAGCAGGCGGACAGACATCGCCTCAATTCAACCCGATCGAGTACGATCGGGTTGATTGACACCCCCCCTGCTGGCGGCCGATTGTATTAGGGACCAGGTACACATCCCATGACTCATAAACAGGTGAGTGAGTACTGGACTTTATGTGTGTTGTATTGTCTGTTTCTGTAATTCTCCCTAAGGACTTGCACCCTGGCAGGCCCGGGGTTAACTGCCTGTGACTCTGTAAATAGAGGAGCTTTATGTGAGTGCGATAGCAACCAAAGCTGGGCCTGTTTATGAGTCATGGGATGTGTACCCGGTCCAGTCTGGATGTGCATTCCTTTCTCCTGATTTTGCTTATGCCCAGGGTGATTACATAAGTCTGTGAACCCTGACCTGTTCCCAGTTTGTTTGATTATTAGCTTGCATTTGCGTGCATGGCTGCAGTTGTGTGGCTGTATTAGGGACCCAGGTATGTGGAAGAGACCTTGGCGTGGTACCTGGGCTTGTCCCATTTGGCCAAATGTGGTAACTAAGTCTTCCGGTTTTGCTTTTTAATCCTAGCTGAGAGCTTGTGAGTGAGTACTGTACATTATGTGTGTTGTATTGTCTGATTTTGTAATTCTCCCTAAGGACTTGCACCCTGGAAGGCCCACGGTTAACTGCCGGTGACTCTGTAAATAGAGGAGCTTTATGTGAGTGTGATAGCAACCAAAGCTGGGCCTGTTTATGAGTCATGGGATGTGTACCCGGTCAAGTCTGGATGCGCATTCCTTTTTTCTGATAGATATATATATATATCAATCCAGAATACCAGCACTCACTATTCTCTTTCAGCGTCGGGGTGCTCCCAAATTATTAACATGCATTAGTGGTTCAAGTGAACAGAGGCACTCGCCGTATATAAAGAAATTAGTGCTTTATTTTAATCCCATTTGAGTAAACGTTTTTGGGCTGTGATGCCCGTCATCAGACTCCTGTGATTACAAACAGTGCAAAGTGTGATTACCTGACAGGAGCTAAATAGCCCACGAGCTGTCCTGGATGCCACCGGCCCCTCCGCTGCCGCACCGGAAACCCGGAAGTGACGCCTAGGCGTCTGACGTCATCACGTTGGTTTCAGTAGCGCCCGGACTGCTACTGTAAGGCAATATGACAACAATAATCAAAAGGTGCATACAATAGTGATTATATACAATAACATGTGATTCACATACCATATAGTGGCCAAATATGCAGGGATAAGTGTGAAAGTGTATCTCTGGTGAATTAGGTAATGAAAGAGTACTTAATATAATAAAAGTACTGATGTGTATTGAAGTAGTGTATTATGCTTAAAAATAAAATTAAAATTAAAAACAATTATAGTCTATGGGGGGGCCTGTTATGGCTAGTAGTATACATTCTTTATGTTTAGCCAATATAGTTAATGTGTAGGGCTTGGGAATTATATTAGTTGTGTCCTATGTGAGGGGAATAAGTACACTATTACCCCATGGGTAATATATTAACTAGGATACCTCTGTGATGTCAGGATATAATAGGGATGTAGGGACTAGAAATAATCTATATAGCATTGGAAATTAATACATCTAGCATTGGAAATTACTTCCTAAAATTGGTTGTAAAGACTATCTGAAAATTAGAAAATTAATGCTATAAGGAACTTTGCAATAGAATGGAGGTAGTTCAGTTATAGATAGCTGCGCCAGTCAAGGTGGGTGTTTAGGCCCCCTGGTGTTAGAGTACCCAGTTCAAAGGTCCATTTGGCTTCAAGTTGTAACAATCTTCGCCCCCTATCGCCTCCTCTAGGGGAGGGGGGTACATGCTCTATAAGAGTATATTTCAGGTCTTTAACCGTATGACCTTCCTGTGCAAAGTGGCGAGCGACTGGTTGCTCTGATGTGCCCTTCTCTATGGCTATCCGTATTGATGACCTATGATTAGCCATTCTTGTGCGTAGGTCATCTTCTGTTTTCCCTACATAAAATATACCACAAACACAATGCAGGAGATAAACTACATGAGTAGTGGTACATGTCATCCGGTGTTTGTGATAATATTTTTTCTTCTTGTAGGGGTGTGAGAAGTAGGCTCCCGTTATTAATGCACTGCAGGTAGTGCATCCTAGACACCTAAAACAGCCTGTTTTTTTGTTTTTATGAAGCCAGGTTCTATTTTCATAGTTGTGTACTGGGTGTGTATGTACAAGATAATCTTTGAGAGATTTTGCCCTCTTATAGCCTATCCTTGGCGGTGCTAGATGCCTAAAGGAAAGTGTATTATCTGTACTCAGAATATCCCAGTTTTTTTGTAGACTGGTCACCAAACCTTGTTTGTCTTGAGTATAGGTAGTTGTAAAGGTCATTCCAGGTTCTGTCACTTCTTTTCTAACAATCCCATCTTCTGACCTGAGATCTTGTTCTATTCTTTTGAGCTGTGTCTCCGGATATCCTCGTTAAATGAAACGTTCTTTCATTTCCCCCAGTTGTGTATCCACATTCCTTTGCTGTGTGTTGTTTCTAATGACTCTCATTAGTTGGGATTTTGGCAAGGCCTTTTTTAAGGCAGGGGGATGGCAGCTGGTATAATACAATAGAGAATTTCTGTCCGTGTTCTTTTTATATAGCATGGACTGTACGTGATTTTCCTCTTTGTAAAGATGTAGATCCAAAAAATCAATTGCTGTGGTACTATGATTCATTTTAAACTTGATGTATGTGGATGTTTGGTTAAGTTGATTAAACCATGTGAGTAAATCTTCTTCCGTTCCTCGCCATATTAGAATCAAGTCATCTATGTACCGCTTAAATAGCAATATTCTCGGATCCTGAAAGAGGTCTGTGTCTCGTTTCAAATTCTGCCATAAATAAATTGGCATAGGATGGGGCCACATTGGGCCCCATCGCTGTGCCCATCAGTTGTAAGTATAGCTGGTTTTGGAATTTGAAATAATTTGTTGTTAGACAGAATTCAAGTAATGTTAGCAGTATTTCTGCTGGTGGACCCACGTATGGGTAGCGTTGAAGCTGTCTTGTTATTGCCCGTAATCCCAAGTGGTGTGGGATTGCAGTGTATAAACTGGTAACATCTAGTGTTACCAGTATGTCCGTAGCCAATATAGGTCCCATATCACCAATGATTTTAAGAAGCATATTGGAGTCCAATAGGAAGGTATCCATGTGCCTAACGAGAGGCTGTAGGAATGAGTCCACAAATTTCCCTAGCGGCTGGTGCAGGGATTGGATAGCTGACACAATTGATCGCCCCGGAGGGCGGTCCAACCTCTTGTGGATCTTAGGGACCATATAGAACACTGGTATTCTAGGGTATTGTGTCTTTAAGAATTCCAGTTCTTGTTTTGTGATGTAACCTTCCATATGAGTTTGTTCCAGGAATTTATCAATCTTATCCTTGAAGTGTCCCATAGGATCTCTTGGTAATTTACGATAAGTCTGGGGGTCTTCTAGTTGGGCTAGGGCTTCTTCCTGATAGTCACTATAATTTTGGAGGACTATAGCCCCACCCTTATCTGCCTCCCGTATGATGGTAGAAGGGTCTTTTGCCAAATTGTGTAAAGCCTCACGTTCTTTTCTGGATAAGTTGTTGTATCCTTTTGTTTTTTGTTGCTGGATTTGATTGGTCATGTCCATGGTAGTCAATCTATGGTAAGTGCGAATACTCGCATTGTGGCTTTGAGGTTCAAATGTAGACCTTTTCTTAAATATAGAAGATGTAGATTCTTCATCTGTTGCTGTGCCAAATTTCTCTTTGAGTTTCAATTGTCTTTGGAATCTTTGCAAGTCTATATACAGTCCAAAGTGATCTGTTGCATGTAGGTATGAAGGTTAAGCCCTTATTCAGCACAAATTCCTCAGTAGCAGTTAGTTGTCTTTTGCTGAGGTTCACTACTATACTGTCCTCTATATGTTTGGTGGACGTGGGGGCTTTTTCTTTGTAACCGCCCCTTCTGGGGTGTGGTCTCTGCTTGCCCCGTTTTTTGAGCGAGTAATCACTCCTGTGGCCCGGGCCTGTTCATTCGTTGTGCCCTGTTTAGGGGTCTCCCCTTCAGAGCTTGACCCTGATGTATCTATTGTCTGCAGTGTAGTTGGTTTCCTGTACCTCTGTCTTCTCTGGCGTCCCTGGTATATCCTTTGTCGGTCCTGTGTTGATAATTGCCAGATGTAGATGTGTCTGTCCCTGTAGTCTTCTGTTACTGTTGACAGTTATTTGTTCTTAAACTGTATCAGATCTCTTTCATATTGTGTAATCTGTGTCTGTAATTTTTCCAGCCAGTTTTCTTGTTTATCCTGTTGCATAATTTCTAGATTAAGTAATTCATATTGTTGTATTTCTATTTTTGTTTGTTATAGTAATGCAGTGACCTCCTGTATTACCAGGAGTATGAGGTCTAAAAAGTACACTGCACCATTTTTCACAGAATGTTGGGTTATATCACCCTATAGTTGGCGTATTTCTTATTCTGAAGCCCCGTGGAATATACCTTTTACGGTGGTACTCTGATAAGTATGCACCGTGGAGCTCCAGATCCTTCTGCCGTTTTTTTTAATTTTAGTAAATGGTTAAATGTGTATGAGGGTTTGTTTGGTATTGGTGTAATTGTTAATGCATCAAATAGTATAGCTTGTGCATCTTCATCTGTTAAGTACAATGTTGTAGCTCCTTGTATCTCCTCCATATTCCCAATATCTGTTGAAACAAGCCCAATTGCATGTGCTGGCTCCCCCTGAGACATGTTAAAAACAAAAATCCCAGTGCCTTGTATAGTATTGTAAATAATCCAATTGTAAAGTAATCCAATTGTATCTTGCCAATGTAGCAATAAATTAATCGATAGGGTGCTGAAGTAAAGACAAATATTTCAATATAGAATACCAGCACTCACTATTCTCTTTCAGCGTCGGGGTGCTCCCAAATTATTAACATGCATTAGTGGTTCAAGTGAACAGAGGCACTCGCCGTATATAAAGAAATTAGTGCTTTATTTTAATCCCATTTGAGTAAACGTTTTTGGGCTGTGATGCCCGTCATCAGACTCCTGTGATTACAAACAGTGCAAAGTGTGATTACCTGACAGGGGCTAAATAGCCCACGAGATGTCCTGGACGCCACCGGCCCCTCCACTGCCGCACCGGAAACCCGGAAGTGACACCTAGGCGTCTGACGTCATCACGTTGGTTTCAGTAGCGCCCGGACTGCTACTGTAAGGCAATATGACAACAATAATCAAAAGGTGCATACAATAGTGATTATATACAATAACATGTGATTCACATACCATATAGTGGCCAAATATGTAGGGATAAGTGTGAAAGTGTATCTCTGGTGAATTAGGTAATGAAAGAGTACTTAATATAATAAAAGTACTGATGTGTATTGAAGTAGTGTATTATGCTTAAAAATAAAATTAAAATTAAAAACAAGTATAGTCTATGGGGGGACCTGTTATGGCTAGTAGTATACATTCTTTATGTTTAGCCAATATAGTTAATGTGTAGGGCTTGGGAATTATATTAGTTGTGTCCTATGTGAGGGGAATAAGTACACTATTACCCCATGGGTAATATATTAACTAGGATACCTCTGTGATGTCAGGATATAATAGGGATGTAGGGACTAGAAATAATCTATATAGCATTGGAAATTAATACATCTAGCATTGGAAATTACTTCCTAAAATTGGTTGTAAAGACTATCTGAAAATTAGAAAAACGGCGAGTGCCTCTGTTCACTTGAACCACTAATGCATATGAATATATATATATATATATATATATATATATATACAAATGTATTAAATGTTTTTATATGTCTATATATGTCTGTAAATACATATACACACACATATAATTATATATATATATATATATATATATATATATATATATATATATATATATATATATGCACAGTATATACATACAAACACATACATAAAAATTAACACCCGAGATCTCATATCTTTGAGCCCTTATAACTTTTTAATGCAATATTATTATTTTTTAGATCATTTTTATTAGACAGTGTTATTATGAGTGTAAGTATACTTTGTAATATATTTTGTATGTGTTTTGTGAAACTTTTTAGTTTAGGAAATCAGTAAACCACAGCTATGAGATTGAGGTAAGGATTCTAGCGTAAATCGCGATTTTGTTCAACTTGTAATATGAGCGCAATTTAAACAGTGCGCAAACAACAGCGAAAACCCTCACAAAATTGTTTGTGTTTCACTTGTAATCTAGCCCACTTTCTTTCGAGAATAAGATTATACTTGTGAGCCTTCCTCTTTAAGTAATACCATTTACACCCATGGGAAACCTGCTTTTACAACTTTGTAAATACATTTTTGATCATATTACAGAAATAATGTCTGTTGCTGAATTTTATGTAACAAGTGTATGTAAATATAGTAATATAACCTACTCTTATCAACCAAATATGCTATCACAATAGAATTAACAGCCATAAACCATAGGCACACAGATAAGTTGTGACTGAATTAAAGGGACCGTCTACTCCAGAATTGTTGTTGTTTAAAAATATAGATAATCCCTTTATTACCCATTCCCCTGTTTTGCGTAACTAACATGGTTATATTAATATACTTTTTACCTCTGTGATTACCTTGTATCTAAGCCTTTAAAGATTGCCCCCTTATTTCAGTTGTTTTGTCAGACTTGCATTTAGCCAATCAGTGCCCTCTCACTTGTAAATTCAGGGCGTGGTCACAGTGTTATTTATATCAAAAACATGAAATTGCGCCCTCTAGCTGTGAAAAACTGACAGTTGCATTGAAATAAGGGGTGACCTTCAAGGTTTTAAAAATTATCATATGAGCCTGCATAGGTTTAGCTTTCAACAAAGAATACCAAGAGAACAAAGCAAATATGATGATGAAAGTGAATTGGAGAGTTGTTTAAAATTGCATTCCCTATCTAAATCATGAAAGTTTAATTTTAACTAGACTGTCCCTTTAAGATTTGGTTAAAACTAAAAAAAAATAATAATAATGTAATCAGCAACAGCTGAATTATTTATAATGTTATCAAAGGGAAGCTTTGGGGAAGCCACTTAATTTATTTAATGCATTTAGTTATGGATATTTTTTACTACATATTTAGTAGCTTTTATGTTGGCACGGCATTTGATTTAAAAATAATAGCCACATCTGGGCCCAGGCAGTGGAGTTGCACAGTAAATGCACATCAGCTTTAGTAGATTACAATATGTGTTTGGGGAAAGCAAGTGTGCAGAAAGTTCCCCCATGTGCTTCATTCAATGGGAAATTATAATACATAGGCTCTTGTAGCTGCTCACAGAATCTAATCTCATGCATGTAAGGCAGACAAGGGGTGGATAAATGATACCCCCAGTTACCACACAAAATCATGCAATCTTATCTATTAATTTAAGGTACCAAAACACTGGGAAGTACTTTCTTTTCTTTGCACAGTTCATATGGAGTGCATGTTTGCAACTATGTGTATAGCTAAGCATGCATATGTATGTCTGTGTATGTGTGTGTGTCTGTATATGTATAAGTGTGTTTGTTTGTATAAGTGTGTGTGAGAGAGAGTATGTGTGTATGAGAGAGTGTGTGTGTGAATGTGTTTAAGTGTGTGTGCTTGTGTATGAGAGAGTGTGTGTGTGTATTAGTGTGTATGTCTATGAGAGTGTGTATGAAAGAGTGTGTGTGTGTTTTTATGTAAGAGTGTATGAGTGTGTGTGTGTGTATGAGAATGTATGTATGAGTGTGTATGTTTATGAGTGTGTATATGTGTATGACTGTTGAATGTGTGTGTGTGTGAATAAGAGTGTGTGCATTAGTCTGTGTATATATGTGTGTGAATGAGAGTGTGTGTTTATGAGAGTGTGTATGTGTGTGAGAGTATGTCTGTGTGTATATGTGTGTATGAGAGTGTGAATGTGTGTGTATGAGTGTATATGTGTGAATTAGAGTGTGTGTGTATGAGATTGTGTGTGTATGAGAGTGTGTGTGCGTGCATTAGAGAGAGTGTGTGTGTATGAGTGTGTATTTCTATGACAGTGTGTGCATTAGTGTGTGTATGTGTGTATGATAGAGTGTGTGGGTGTGTGAGTGTGTATTTCTATAACAGTGTGTGCATTAGTGTGTGTATGTATGATAGAGTGTGTGGGTGTGTATGAGTGTGTATTTCTATGACAGTGTGTGCATTAGCGTGTGTATGTATGTGTATGAGAGTGTGTGGGTGTCTATGTAAGAGTGTGTGTGTGTATGAGTGTGTGTATGTGTATGACAGTGTGTGCATTAGTGTGTATATGTGTGTGTGAGAGAGATATTGTATGACTGTGTGTGTGTAATAGTGTGTGCATTGGTGTGTCTGTGAGCTATTGTATGAGTGTGTGTATCTATGAGAGTGTTTATGTGTGTGAATGAGTGTGTGTGTGTGTGTGTATGAGAGTGTGAGTGTGTGTGTGTGAGTATGTCTGTGTATATGTATGTGCGTAGCAGATAGTATGTGTGTTTGTGTGTATATGTATATGAGAGATGAATGTATGTGTGAGATTGTATGAGAGTGTGTATGTGTATGTATGAGAGTGTGTGTGTGTATGAGAGTGTGTGTGTGAGTATGTCTGTGTATATGTGTGTGTGTAGGAGACAGTGTATGTATGGGAGTGAGTGTGTGTGTGTGATAGAGTGTATGAGTATGTGTATGTATGAGAGTGTGTGTGTGTATGAGAGTGTGTGTGTATGTCTGTGTATATGTGTGTGTGTAGGAGACAGTGTATGTATGGGAGTGAGTGTGTGTGTGTGATAGAGTGTATGAGTATGTGTATGCGAGAGATTATATATGTGTGTGTGTATTAGTCTGTGTATTAGGGTGTGTGTGTATGGGAGTATGTGAGTGTATGAGAGTCTATGTTTGGGTATATGAGAGTGTGTAAGAGAGTGTGAGTGTGTGTGTCAGAGAGTGTGTCTATGTGTATATGAGCATTTTTGTGTATGAGAGTGTGAGATTGTATGAGAGTGTGAGGATGTTTGAGAGTTTGTGTGTATGAGAGAGTGTATGTCTCACTGCGGAATCTGTTGACGCTCTACAAATAAATGTTAATAATAATAATGAGAGTCCATGGGGCCTATCTATCAAGCTCCGAATGGAGCTTGAGGCCCCGTGTTTCTAAAGACCGCTGCTCCATAACCCTGTCCGCCTGCTCTGATGAGGCAGACAGGAAACGCCACAATTCAACCCAATCGAGTACGATCGGCTTGATTGACACCCCCTGCTGGCAGCTGATTGGCCGCATGTCTGCAGGCGGCGTTGCACCAGCAGCTCACAAGAGCTGCTGGTGCAATGCTGAATACGGAGAGCGTATTGATCTCCGCATTCAGCGATGTCTGTCGGATCTGATCCGCACTGTCGGATCAGGTCTGACAGACATTTGATAAATTGGCCTCTGTGTGTGTATGAGAGTGTGTGTGTGTGTGTGTGTGTATAATACAAGTAAATAATAGAGGCAGAAATCTACATATTTAAAATTAAGCTCCAAAGAGGTTAAAAAAATTAAATAGCTTCGCATTTGGCCTCACACCAGGCCTCACAAACCTTAGAGCCTGTGTTCTGTTGAAAATAGCTACCTTGTCGAGATTAGCTACCTCAACGTGCGCATGCTCTCAATTACATATTTGCATTCCATAGATGTTTCAAAAGAATCTTTGGAATGCAATTACGTAATTATAAGCATGAGCACGTCCTTGGTAGCTAATCTCAACAGAAATGAAAATTAGTCTCCTATTCAATGTTAAAGCAGCAATGTCTATGCGCACATGCATAGTTTAAGCTGTTGTTAGCTCATTCTGACAGTGTTTCTCATTCTGTTACCCAAGGCTGTTGACTGCTCATGCACACAACGGGTTCATTGACATTAAAAATTTTGTTTGCACCGTACATTTGCACATAGCGAATGAGAATTTTTTTTACAGCACTATGTATGCATGTATATATATATATATATATATATATATATGCTGCACAAACAGGAACGCACTCATTGGTCCAGTAAAGAAACTCACTTTTAATCAAGTGTCATTAAAAGAGAGTTTCTTTACAAGACTGGTGAGTGTGTTCCTGTTTGTGCGGCTCATATGTTTCTTTAATGTGCACCCCGGCAGATGATTATTGTAGTAAGTGTGTGCCAGCTTCTACATGGGATTATATATATATATATATATATATATATATATATATATATATATATATATATACATACACACACACACACATATATATATATATACGCACATATATATATATCTGTTAGTATGTATCTATATGTAATATTATTTCTATTAAAGAAAATATTTATTCACTTTTATAGAGATATGGTATAAGTTAAGGTGTTTGAGAGGGAAGAGCTCAAAGGTATGTGTGTGTTTATACCTTCACCCCTACCTTTCTGTCAGAGGTCAGACCGTACTATTTCTGCATGTCTCACCAGTGCGGCATTGCAGAAATAGCATAATAGAGGCCATGATGTCCCTATGATTGCATGCCTGTCAGTGATCAGGATCAAGGGTGCCTCTGGTACATGTGATCAGCGGGTATCTCATGCTGCATGTGAAGCTATCTAGCAGCAATGCAGTAACAGTAAGTAACTGTTATTGCGTATAAAATCACTGTGACAGCCAGTCATGGTGATGGTATACTTGAAATGGAGCCTAAATACTAGGATGTTGCAATGCATGCTGCTATCAGGCTACTGGGCAATCACTGAATGCCTTAGGAGTGAGGCAGTCCAGTGACGCCAAAAAAAGTGCCCCATGGTCATGTGATCACTGTGACAAAATGAGCAATTTTTTTGTTAATAACTTGTTTTGACCCCTCCCCTTTTCTCCCTGTGAGCACATATGCTAAAAAAGAGTTAAATATATTTTAATAAGGTGTATTTATATATTTTTAAATATAGTTTATTTTAATAAAGTTTTTTTACTCATTTATTTTAACAAAGTAATAATAGGGTTTAAAATAAAGTGTCAAAATATGTCCAGTTAAATACCCTGGGGTGCCTAATTTTAATAAATATATACATTTGTGTAGCAGTTGTGAATTAGGTGAAGCAGCTATTTAGCTTACCATCTAATAACCATAGCAACTTTTAGTTTTTGGCCTATATTTGCAATTATTACTCGGAAACCTAGACAATATGGGGTATTCCTAAAATCAAGACAACATAATTCATCTTTTGGAGGTGTTTTCTTTATTTCTTTAGCTACACTAGTTTTATTGAAATGGTTATAAAGAAAACAACAACAAAAACATGTTTCTTCATTTTTTCAAAGATTAAATTCTAATTCATTATTTTATGTAACCATATAGGGTATCACAAGAAAGTCTATGGGGGGTAGTTATCAACGTGTCAACTTTCCTGCCTTCGCCGGTTCAATACGCCCACCTAAGCTCGCCTACCATCGCCGCCGCGGACCTGAAAAAATTCGCCTAAGTTATCAATAAATCTGTCAAAAAGCCGCGCACCAAGTACAGGGCGATGAGCAGCGGACTGTGAGAGTTATCACTCATCCGATCTCGCTGCTCTTCGGCTTTTCTACAGCTTTATTGCTAGCCTGTCACTAAGCACCCACACTAAACTACACTGTTCTACCCCCTATACAGGCGCCCCCGGAGCCCCCCGCAACTCAATAAAGTTATTAACCCCTAAACCACCGCTACTAGACCCCGCCGCAACTCTTATAAATGTATTAACCCCTAAACCGCCGCTACTAGACCCCGCCGCAACTCTTATAAATGTATTAACCCCTAAACCGCCGCTCCCGGGCACCGCCGCAACCTACATTATACCTAGTAACCCCTATCCTGCCCCCCCATACCGCCGCCCTCTATAATAAAGTTATTAACCCCTATCCTGCTGATCCCGCACCTCGCCGCAACTAAATAAATAGTTTAACCCCTAAACCGCCGCTCCTGGACCCCGCCGCAACCTATATTAAATTTATTAACCCCTAATCTGCCCCCCCTACACCGTCGCCACCTATAATACATTTATTAACCCCTATCCTGTCCCCCACTACACCGCCGCCACTGTAATAAATTTATTAACCCCTAAACCTAAGTCTAACACTAACCCTAACACCCCCCTAACTTAAATATTAATTAAATAAATCTAAATAATATTTATATTATTAACTAAATGAATCCTATTTAAAACTAAATACTTACCTTTAAAATAAACCCTAATATAGCTACAATATAAATAATAATTATATTGTAGCTATCTTAGGATTTATTTTTATTTTACAGGTAAATTTCAATTTATTTTAACTAGTTACAATAGCTAGTAAATAGTTATTAACTATTTAATAGCTTACCTAGCTAAAATAAAGAGAAATTTACCTGTAAAATAAAAACTAACCTAAGTTACAATTACACCTAACACTACACTATCATTAAATAAATTTTTCCTATTTAAAAATAAATACCTGTAAAATAAACCCTAAGATAGCTACAATGTAATTAATAATTACATTGTAGCTATTTTAGGATTTATATTTATTTTACAGGTAACTTTGTATTTATTTTAGCTAGTTAGAATAGTTATTAAATAGTTATTAACTATTTAATAACTACCTAGCTAAAAGAAATACAAAATTACCTGTAAAATAAATCCTAACCTAAGTTACAATTAAACCTAACACTACACTATCATTAAATTAATTAAATAAATTAACTACAAATAACTACAATTAAATACAATTACATAAAATAACTAAAGTACAAAAAATAAAAAAGCTAAGTTACAAAAAATAAAAAAAATAAGTTACAAACATTTAAAAAATATTACAACAATTTTAAGCTAATTACACCTAATCTAAGCCCCCTAATAAAATAACAAAGCCCCCCAAAATAAAAAAAATTCCCTACCCTATTCTACATTAAAAAAGTTCAAAGTTCTTTTACCTTACCAGCCCTTAAAAGGGCCTTTTGTGGGGCATGCCCCAAAGAAAACTGCTCTTTTGCCTGTAAAAGAAAAATAAACCCCCCCCCCAACATTAAAACCCACCACCCACATATCCGATCAGCCAATAGAATGCGATCTCAATCTGATTGGCTGATTCAATCAGCCAATCAGATTTTTCCTACCTTAATTCCGATTGGCTGATAGAATCCTATCAGCCAATCGGAATTGAAGGGACGCCATCTTGGACGTCCCTTAAAGGAGCCTTCATTCGTCGTTAGTCCGTCGGGGAAGAAGGATGTTCCGCGTCGGCGGGATGAAGATGGATCCTGAAGAAAGAAGATTGAAGACCCCGCTTGGAAGATGACATCGCCCGGATAGAAAACTTCTTCAGCGCCGCTTGGAAGATGACATCGCCCGGATGGAAGACTTCTTCAGTGCCGCCTGGAGGATCACTTCATCGGATGGAAGATTTCTTCAGCGCCCCTTGGAGGATCACTTCTGCCGCTCCGGATCTCCTCTTCAGTTCCATCGGTGGCTCGGCTGAATGAAGACGACTCAAGGTAGGATGATCTTCAGGGGATTAGTTTTAGGTTATTTTAAGGGGGGGTTGGGTTAGATTAGGGGTATGTGGGTGGTGGGTTTTAATGTTGGGGGGTTGTATTTTTCTTTTACAGGCAAAAGAGCAGTTTTCTTTGGGGCATGCCCCACAAAAGGCCCTTTTAAGGGCTGGTAAAGTAAAAGAGCTTTGAACTTTTTTAATGTAGAATAGGGTAGGGAATTTTTTTATTTTGGGGGGCTTTGTTATTTTATTAGGGGGCTTAGATTAGGTGTAATTAGCTTAAAATTGTTGTAATATTTTTTAAATGTTTGTAACTTATTTTTTTTATTTTTTGTAACTTAGCTTTTTTTATTTTTTGTACTTTAGTTAGTTTATGTAATTGTATTTAATTGTAGTTATTTGTAGTTAATTTATTTAATTAATTTAATGATAGTGTAGTGTTAGGTTTAATTGTAACTTAGGTTAGGATTTATTTTACAGGTAATTTTGAATTTCTTTTAGCTAGGTAGTTATTAAATAGTTAATAACTATTTAATAACTATTCTAACTAGCTAAAATAAATACAAAGTTACCTGTAAAATAAATTTAAATCCTAAAATAGCTACAATGTAATTATTAAATACATTGTAGCTATCTTAGGGTTTATTTTACAGGTATTTATTTTTAAATAGGAATAATTTATTTAATGATAGTGTAGTGTTAGGTGTAATTGTAACTTAGGTTAGTTTTTATTTTACAGGTAAATTTCTCTTTTTTTTAGCTAGGTAAGCTATTAAATAGTTAATAACTATTTAATAGCTATTGTACCTAGTTAAAATAAATTGAAAGATGCCTGTAAAATAAAAATAAATCCTAAGATAGCTACAATATAATTATTATTTATATTGTAGCTATATTAGGGTTTATTTTAAAGGTAAGTATTTAGTTTTAAATAGGATTCATTTAGTTAATAATATAAATATTATTTAGATTTATTTAATTAATATTTAAGTTAGGGGGGTGTTAGGGTTAGTGTTAGACTTAGGTTTAGGGGGTTAATAGTTTTATTACAGTGGCGGCGGTGTAGTGGGGGGCAGGATAGGGGTTAATAAATGTATTATAGGTGGCGACGGTGTAGGGGGGGCAGATTAGGGGTTAATACATTTAATATAGAGGGCGGCGGTATAGGGGGGGGCAGGATTTGGGTTACTAGGTATAATGTAGGTTGCGGCGGTGTCCGGGAGCGGCGGTTTAGGGGTTAATATGTATAGAGTAGCTTGCGGTGGGCTCCGGGAGCGGCGGTTTAGGGGTTAATATGTATAGAGTAGCTTGCGGTGGGCTCCGGGAGCGGCGGTTTAGGGGTTAATATGTATAGAGTAGCTTGCGGTGGGCTCCGGGAGCGGCGGTTTAGGGGGAAAACACTTTATTTAGTTGCAGCAGTGTAGGGGGGACAGATTAGGGGTATTTAGACTAGGGGTACATGTTAGGGTGTTAGGTGTAGACAGCTCCCATAGAAATCAATGGGATGTCTGGCAGCAGCGAACTTGTACTTTCGCTATGGTCAGACTCCCATTGATTCCTATGGGATCCGCTGCCTCCAGGGCGGCGGATTGAAAACCAGGTACGCTGGGCCGGAAAAGTGCAGAGCGTACCTGCTAGTCATTTGATAACTAGCAAAAGTAGTCAGCTTGTGCCGCACTTGTGTGCGGAACATCTGGAGTGACGTAAGAATCGATCTGTGTCGGACTGAGTCCGGCAGATCGAAGCTTACGTCACAAAATTCTACTTTTGCCGGTCTCTAGCCTTTGATAACTAAGGCGATTCAGCCTCGCCACAAATACGCTGCGGAATTCCAGCGTATTTGAGGTTGACGGCTTGATAACTACCCCCCTTTGTCTGTTAAATAATATGTATGTGTGCACTTTACAAGACAGCAGATATTTATGGTGAAACCAATACTGAGCAAAAATGTAAAAATGGCTTGTACCATTTAAGAGCGAAGACTGGGAAAAAAAAGTCACTAAATATGAGCTATGTTTAAACATAGCTGGTTTAGTAACAACCCCCCCCCCACACACACACATAAAACAACCAATGTCATCCAACAGCAGTCAATTCCTATATAACAATCACTAAGAAATTATAATGCTAACTAGTGATAATGGAGAACACATATTTATTCGTAGAAAAGTATTATGTCATCATGTTTCTATGCTGTATACTCCCCATACTAGCTAGCTGCATAATTTAGTACATATAGAAAATGTTAATGCCTGTAAATATTTATAATTCTTATATTTTAAGTTATCCTTTAGAAACACTTTAAAAAATTGTGTGTACATTTTTTTAATTTTAATATTTAATTCCAATAGCTTTAAATCTCTTAAAGTTCTTCTGGATACAGTTTTCTTGTGTTTTTCACAATTCTGTCAGCTCTCTTAGTGCACCTCATACAAACTGTTCTCTAATCATTAGATGAAGGACCTTTTAGCCTTTGCCAGCATAAGGAAGTCAAAGAATAATGAGATCTGCCGGGATTTTCATTTTTTTTTCTCACATACAATGGATGTAAAAAAGCAATTGTGATGAAAAAAATCAATGTCCTTAGTGGCATGAAGTCTCTGTGAGCAATTGTATTGTTCCAAAAATAGTTTTTTTTTTCAGTTTGATTAAAGGATCCCAATTTGATTGATCACATGATTCTTTCTACTGCAAGGAACCCTTGTTCATGTAATAATTAATATTATTTATCAATTAGTAACCTGTACCATCTTATAGTTGGTGATAGATCTTTCTTGCATGTTTGTGATCAAGCATTTTGTTGTGTCTATTTATTAGCATTACATTGGTGCCCTATTTAACTTGTTAGCTGATGTCTCTTCAACCTATTTAAATTCTTCTTTTTTCTACTAGATGAATTAGTGTCCTCCTCAGATTTTTAAACCAGACAGCTAATAGCTCAAATAAATTATATAAGCAAGTATCACATGTATTATGTCTGACATTTTAATTATGAATAGACTTTTCATTTTGATGACAATAGTTCATATGACTGACTCTGGAACAATATCATTAATATTTAATAATTTAGTAAGTTAGTCCAGGT
This sequence comes from Bombina bombina, assembly GCF_027579735.1. Classification (NCBI taxonomy): domain Eukaryota; kingdom Metazoa; phylum Chordata; class Amphibia; order Anura; family Bombinatoridae; genus Bombina; species Bombina bombina. Next base: position 830,389,697 of record NC_069499.1, read on the forward strand.
ACCACAAATTCAAAGGAAATCTTTTTCAGATATTTTATCCCTTATTGTGCTATGAGAAACATTTTTAAAGTAATGTGTAATCAGAATTAAAGCACCAACGAAATTTAAAGAAAACAAAAAAATGCTGACAAGTCATCATTATATATTGGGTTTTTTTTAAATTACTTTTAAGGGGTTAATACTTAACTTTTTGGGTGCTGGAGAGGAGATTTAACAAGATATTTAGCGGCAGCTCCCAGGACCATTGGAGAGGTCGAGCTAAGCCCCTATTAGCGGTGCTGAAATTCTGTGAAGAAGAGGAATGGGATACCGTACACTCCAGTGGGCAGAAGGTAAATATAAAGCTACAAGTAAACTTTTTCACCTGTTACTTTTAAAAAGTTACATTTATTTAACGAAAACAAATATAAATGTTCAACGAATATTCAGTATTTGTTTCATTTTAAACTAAATTAATACTGAATAGTGCGACCAAAGAATATTCAGGGAAATGAAATTTCACCAAATATTTGTTATGAAAAATTCAGTGAAAAATAATGTTTCACGGCTGAACATCTCTATCCTTTGTTAAAGAATAATCCTAGGTGAGCTCAGGAGCGTGCACGTGTCTGTAGCCATCTGGCAACAGTGTTTGCAACATTGTTTATAACATTGTTTATAACAGTTATATATAGTTACAAACACCTGCTGCCATAGACTGCTAAAGACACGTGCAAAGTCCTAAACAAGTCCATCTACTTTACTCTTCAACAAAGGATACCAAAGAAACAAAGCAAATTTGACGAGAAAAGTAAATTGGAAAGTTGTTTAATTTGCATGCCCTATCTCAATCATGAAAGTTTAATTTTGACTTTACTGTCCCTTTAAGAGTTTAATTTTTCCCCCATAGACAAATGCAGTCTTTTGTGTTTTTAATAGCAGCCCAAGGTATTGCTATTAGCACCAATAAAAATAATTTACATATATCACTAAGTTGTAAATATATTTCAACTAATTTAAATGTGAAATGTATTACATATTTTGTATTGGGTTAATTATTATTATACATAAAAAGGTAACATAAGTTTAGCAAATTATGCAGCTTGTAGTATAACTTTAATGTCTTGTAATATTAAATGGATATCCAAAAAGAATGCACATGCCTAATAATTATACATTCTATAGTACAATATTAAGACGTTTTATGTCCATTTAAAATTAGTCAATTATATTCAATTCTGCCTTGAGTTGTTAGGACACTTGCCCTAGATCTGGCACTTAATCAGGCTATTGTTGCTTGGAGCACAATACATAACTATTCATTTTTTATCTTTTTTTTTTTACACTGTCACTGTAGCAACATCAACACACACAAAGGGCTAGATTTATCAAGGGCTAGGAGTATTCCCCCTTATATTCTCCTCCAAGTTCTCTGCAGCTCGCCCTTGAAGAAGCGCACCGGTGTGCATCAAGTTGTCAAAAATTTGCACTGTTTAGAAGGCGAGCTGGGGCAAATAATGATGAATTTCTCCACGCAAAGCATGAAGTTCTCCTAATTTATCATTTCATACCTGTTTTTTTTTTAGGTAGTATTTTTGGCATCTTCATTAAAGGGACACTGAACCCAAAAAAATTATTTTGTGATTCAGATAGAGCATGCAATTTTAAGCAACTTTCTAATTTACTCCTATTATCAATTTTTCTTAATTTGCTTGGTATGTTTATTTGAAAAGCAAGAATGTAAGTTTAGATGCCGGCCCATTTTTGGTGAACAACCTGGGTTGACAGCACTAATAAACAAGTGCTGTCCATGGTCCTGAACCAAAAATCCCTTAGCTGAGATGCCTTCTTTTTCAAATAAAGATAGCAAGAGAATGAAGAAAAATTGATAATAGAAGTAAATTAGAAAGTTGCTTAAAATTGCATCCTCTATCTGAATCATGAAAGAAAATATTTGGGTTTATTGTCCCTTTAAGTAAAAGTAATACATTACATTTGCATTTTACATGGGGCAAATTTGCGCATTTATTTTTTCTCTTACGTTTACTTTAATCTTTTGTAAGAAAAATATACCTAGGTAGGCTATGGAGCAACAATACTCTACAGGGAGCTAGCAGGGCACATTTGGTGAGACTATGGGGTCAATTTATCAAGGGCCGAATGGCCCCTGATGCTCCTGTTTCTGCTGCTCCTTAACTGGTCCACCTGCTCTGAGGCTGCGGTCTGCAATCCGCCCGATCCTATGCGATCAGGTTGATTGACACCCCCTGCTTGGCCGCAAATCTGCAGGGGGCAGCATTGCACAAGTAGTTCACCAGAACTACTTGTGCAATGTTAAATGGCGACAGCGTATGCTGTCGGCATTCAACGATGTCTGTCGGACATTAAACGATACAGCGTATCATTGTAATGTTTTCACCTTTTATTGTATACTGAGTTCCTGTTCCTTTAAGACCACGCTTTATAGTTCCTACTCAACTGCAAGCAGGTGCTTAGTAATTTGTTTGAGAACACCTTAGTAGTACACTGTGGTTGTCCTCAGCACACAAGTCAGCTCTGATAATCTTCATTGCTTTCCAAATGGAAGTTTATCAATATCAAAGAAGACGTTTTATTTGGAATTCTCGTTATAAATGACTTCCTTCTTGTTGGATTACAAATAGCAGTTTGTGCAATTGGTCTGCCTCCCTGCAGATAGTGCAGCTGCTCCCCGAATTTACTACATATTGCTATTTGGATCAATCACAATACTTCAACATCCATCCTCATCTCCGCTCCAGTTAACCTACACTAAGGAACTGCTTGCTAAAGGTTGCACTCGTTAACCGGACTCTAACATTAACACCGGGTTTCAACCGTGGCCATAGCTCCGCCCACTTTGATGACATCATGAGGCTCCGGAAGCACTTGCTGATGCAGAGGTCTTTTACTACGTACCACAGCAATAGCAGTCTTGTTTCCACACCGTAACTTTTTCCTGCAAGTCCGTTTGTACTCTGCTACAACTACAACTGAGAATACAGGTAACATTAACTAAAATGTTTGCATGTTTCTCCCTGCCTCAAAGTTAAGCATAGCGTGTCAGGAGGACTTTAGTTCTCTGTTACAGAAATCTTATACAATCACCCTGCATTCCTACCTATAGTTTCAGATACATTGTAGTGAAAATGCTGTCAGCATTTATCATTGCACCAGCAGTTCTTGTGTACTGCTGGTGCAATACCACCCTCTGCAGATTTGCGGCCAATAGGCTGCTAGCAGGGGGTGTCAATCAGCCCAAGGTGGTGGACGAGTTAAGGAGCAGCGGTCTTAGGACCGCTGCTTCTTAACTTCCGCTTCAGTTGGAACTGAAGCGGAGTGGGTCGGAGGCAGCATCCGCTGCTTCTTAAATAGATCCCATGGACTCTTTGAATATACAGTGATGCCTTTTGGGCCACGTTTCAGAGGTTTATAAATGACATTTTTAGAGATCTCATGGACGTCTGTATGGTTATATACCTTAATGACATCCTGATATATTCAAATAATCTTCAAGAACTTTAGGGTGCTCCATTAATATGTGAGTATCCATTTGGCTCATATTTCATCAAGTCCATACATATGTTTGGTGGTTCTACACATGAGGCGCCCCTTTGTTCTCTTTTTTCTACACTCTGCAGCTTATCTGGATTAGTCTGTGAGGAGGAGGCAGCCAGCACATGATAGCCTATTTTGGTGAAGAAATTCCCTTCCTTAAAGAAGTGTATCCAATCCATTTTGGGACTTTTTTGATTTTAGGACATTGTATGTATGTTAAATATTTTTTTTGCATATGGTACACTGTTAATTACTAATTCAGCTATCCTGTTATATATGCGCCCCCTCTAGTTGCTGCTTAAAACATGTCAGATGGATTCTATCTAGACTTCGGACTCATCGACTCTATGCAAAACTTGAAAAATGTACTTTATATACTAAAGAAATATCCTTCCTTGGTCATCATATTAGCCACAAAGGGATTCGTATGGAGAACAACAAAATATAAGCTATAGTCAACTGGCCTACACCTTTTACTAAAAAGGACGTACAAAGGTTCTTAGGTTTTGCCAACTATACGTACACAAAAGATCTCTTGCCTGTAACGGAGCGCTGTCGGCAGTCTCCACCTCTTTGTTTTCCTCCAAATGTTTGGGCATGCAGTGTGTAGCACAATGGTGAGTGGGCGGGAGGTACGGCTGACAAGCATGTCTGCAGGGCACGCTGAAAATTAGAAGTCCCAACAAGAAGTAGCGCACTGAGAAGCACAGGATAAGATAAAAATCCAATTTTAATGTAAACTTTGTTAAAAACATTCCAGGTCAGTACACACGGATAAAAACACAAAGGGTAGATGAACAGGAGCACAATGCAGATGCGTTTCGTGCGCTTGTGCACTTAAACGTTTTATTTGTAATTCTCGTTATAAATGACTTCCTTCTTGTTGGATCACAAATAGCAGTTTGTGCAATTGGTCTGCCTCCCTGCAGAGAGTGCAGCTGCTCCCTGGATTTACTACAAGGATTCATATTGCTATTTAGATCAATCACAATACTTACTTCAACATCCATCCTCATCTCCACTCCAGTTCACCTACACTAAAGGCACTGCTTGCTAAAGGTTGCACTCGGACATTAACATGGGTTTCAACCATGGCCATAGGTCCGCCGACTTTGATGAGGTCACAAGGCTCTGGTTGCACTTGCTGATGCAGAGGTCTTTTACTACGTACCACAGCAATAGCTTTTTCCTGCAAGTCTGTTTGTACTCTGCTACAACTACAACGAGAATATAGGTAACGTTAACATAAAATGCTTGCATGTTTCTCCCTGCCTCAAGCATAGTGTGTCAGGACTTTAGTTCTCTGTTACAGAAATCTCATACGATCACCCTGCATTTCTACCTATAGTTTCAGATACATTGTAGTGAAAACAGATACAGTGTTTATGTTTTTACTCCTTTTAAAGAAACATTAATCCTAATTACGAAACTCATTTGTAGATATATACAAGACTCATATATAAGGAACATTTATTGAAAATTGTATGATCCTGCAGTTGTGATCCACACTGACTAAATATTGAATAATTAATCCTGAATTCAATTTGACATAACATCACAATCATGTCGGACAGACATTGATAAATCGGCCCCTATGTGTGTTACCAGAATACATTTGTTATTTAACTTTGTTATAATAATGACCCTTTGTAACCATAACTCTATCAAATTATTAATAACATTTTCCTTCTTTGTGGGGCGGGGCAGTTTTTTGTACTATGTTCGGCATACCTATGTTTTACGACGCCGGGTAAATATAACTCCGGGTTGCAATCAAGCTGGGTTACTATGACACCGGGTTGCTTAGTCGCAATAGTTTTGATGCTGCACGTCTTGCGTCATCATTGACGATTCACATATGTCTTTTCTTGTCGTGCCATTTCCGAAGTTTTGTTCTTGTGTTATCTTTGGCGCCCTTTTTCCTTTAAAAGCCATTTTACTTCTCTCTCTCGTTGCCCTAGTATTAAAGGGACATGAAACCAAAATGTTTTCATTTGTGATTCAGATAGAGAATACAATTTTAAACAACTTTCTAATTTACTTCTATTATCTAATTTGTTTAATTCTCTTGGTATAATTTGTTGAAGGAGCAGCAATGCACTACTGGTTTCCAACTGAACACATGGGTGAGCCAATCACAATCAAAATATATATGCAGCCACCAATCAACAGCTACAATCTAGGTTCTCTGCTGCTCATGAGCTTGTCTAGATAAACCTTTCAGCAAAGGATAACAAGAGAAGGAAGCAAATTAAATAATAGAAGTAAATTGGAAAGTTGTTTAAAATTATATTCTCTATCTGAATCATGAAAAATTTTTGGGTTTCATGTCCCTTTAAGTTTTGCTCTTGGGTGTGCCTTATACTTATATTGGATATTGTTTTTGGCTTGTGAATCGGACCTCTTGACCATTCTTCTGCCTGCTGATGTTACTCTGTTTGTTGCCCGATTGGTTTTGACCTTGGAAATCCCTGACTAAGCTTTTGGACTTTGATTCTGTTACCTGTTACCGTTTGGTTTGACCTCTGGACTGTTGACTCTGCCTTGACTTTTCCGGTCATTTCCTGGTTACTTGCTCCTGGCTTCCTCCTGGTGCTCAGCTTATCCTCTCCTGGGTCCTAACGCTACTATCCCTATCTGGGATAACAAAACTACCGGCCAGGATTGCTTTGATAGCAAAATATCTGAAGGATCCTAACACTGTGTTCTATATTGTGTCCCTGTATTTTGAGTCTTTTCAAGCGCATTTTTTTTTATTCTCAGGCTTTTCCTGGCATCTAGCCAAAGAGAAACCTGCTAGAATCCGAAAGTAGTCCATCAGAAAAAGATGTGAACACGATACAAGCTCAAAGACAATTATTTCTAATGCTGTTCTCAGCACCTATGGAGAACTACAATGCACGTAATTGTAGAAGAACGTTCTCCAAAGACGCAAAAAAAAGATAAATTGGTAACTGGGCATAATGCTAAGGTGGACTCTAGGAAATGCAAATAAAACTAGAAAAAGTAAACCTTTTTTAAGCACACCGGTGTGCCTTGGCGAATTGCAAACTAAGCAAGAGGAATGTATATTTGGACTTACCCAATTTTAGGCGCATTTTGCCTTAATAAATCAGAGGATTTAGACCGTATATGGATTTATAGGCACAATTTTAGGAGAATTGCTTTGATAAATCCTTCTAAAAAGAGTAGTAAAGACATTTCCTCCATATTCCTGGCTGCTGCATGTATTGTACTTCCAGCTCATACTCAGACACAGAACTTTCTTAGACTCCGGTGCTCTTCTTACAACATTGCTGTTTAACATTAGAGGGACGGTTTACTAATTTTATCCCCTGTAATTTGCTCCCAATTACCCATTTTACCTAGCAATTCTCTTTCACATACTGCAGTGAAATCTATATTAAAAAAATTGTGATACCCATTAGAGGGCATTTATGACATTTAAGGGTTGGTTGCATATGTAATGAATATATCATAATGGTTTGTTCCAGTTGTTGCTGTTTATATTTGTTGCAGTTCATATGTTCTAACACTAGGGACAAGCATGAGGTATAACAGTGAAATGGGTGTGTTATCTTCAGTTAATAAAAAGTTCTTGAAGTTGAACAATGGTGCCTTCATGAGTTCTGTGCATTCTATAACAGGAGATCTTTACATGGTGTCAGAAGTAAACAGATTTATTTAAGTTTGATTGTCATGGCTGCAAGCAGACAGCAAGTGCCTCCTATGGACTTTGATAAAGGCAATGTATGTGAGCACTGGATAAGATGGAGAGAGCTCATGGAATTATTATTTGCTGGCCCTGATGCTGACAAGTGGACACAAGAGCAGAAGGCTGCACAGTTTCTCATTTGCATTGGAGAGAAAGGCAGAGATATTTGCAGATCATGGAGTGCAAGTGGAGCTATATCTCCTGAAGGTAAAAAGGATCCAATAACTCGAGTTATGGCCACAAATCAGGCATTTTTAGTTCTGCTATTCAATGGGGATGCAAAAACGGTGGGACATATTCTTAATTCTTCTTTATCTTAGGGGACCACAGAAACTAGTGCATTGGGCCATATGGCACTCCAACTTGCCCTAAAGCACGTAAGATCTCTCCACTTCTTGAGAGGCACTATAGAATAACAAAACAAAAGGATATTTGTATACTGTATAGGGAACTCTACAGCCCATACAAAATAATGATAACATAATTGTGAGAAGATGGTGGAAATTATTTGGTATCTAAACATTTTTAAATGTATCTACCTGCAAATCTTGCTTTCATTGTAATTACAATCACATTATGTATACATGGTTTTGAACATCAAGTGCAGAAATGATAACGCAAATGATCTAATTTCATGACAAAGCCATGATACATTTATTTTGTAAATCAGGGATGGCCAACTGCTGGCACTTGGCCACATGCAGTCCTCTCACTAGTTTTTGTTGCTCATAGGAAGGAAAGGAACCAAAAGTGTGTGCCATAGTCTTGGTGACTACAGGAAAAAGCAAAACTAAAATATGTGCTTTAAAACTTCTGTGGGAGGGTTAACAATTTATCCAGAACTCAAGAGAGGATAGAACAGCTGACAAAGTCTGCAACCTAAATCTAGCCCTGTGCCACTTTACACATATATGAATATTATCATTATTTGTTTGATAGCTCTTAATTTATATTTGGCCCTTAAGGCTTCTAACATATTGATCTGCTGTCCCCATGTTTTAAGAAATTGACTTATCACTGATATAAACAAAGACTGTCAAAATGTGTGTGTTGTGTAACTAGTGCAGCTTTTTCTGAGGAAATAGGCAATTTGTATTTAGAGGGACTGGTAGGTTTGATAAGGGGGCAAAAGATGGCTGTGATCTTGGGGTAGAAGTGATAGTGAGCTGTGGGTGGTGAGTCTGAAAATGGCAGCAGCCAAATATAGGACCTGATTATCTAAAGCTCTCTTTGTGTGTGAGATTATTTTTTACCATTACCAGTACTATGAAGCCCTTCTCCTAATTCTATAAAGGCAGTTTTTACCTTGAGAGCAGGGTTTCCCTGCTTTTGACTATGTGAAGGGGACACATACATTACAATAGGGCTCAGAAAGAAAATGTAATTTAAAAATCAAATGAAATTAATAAATTAAATATTGAAATAAAAATATGTAGTAAAATCTTGTATTGTTTAATTGCATTAAAAATGGTCTTTAGAGACTTTGAAGCACTTTATCAGATATAAGAAAGATACATCTACCCATTTTCCTAATACAGGGGTCCATCTGATCTTTTTTTTTTTCATTTGTTTTTGTTGGAAAAATGGGAATTGTCGTATTATTTTAATTAACAAAACCATCACAATCTTTCAAAGTCAAACGCAGTCAAGATTGTTAACTCACACAAGATTTGATGTCCATAGTCCCACAACAGCACTCAGAACTGTCGATAATGGATAATGGTGTAATAGGGTTAATGGAGTCTGTGTGTGTGTGATTTGCAATTGGAGAGTTGTGTTTATATAAGTGTTAAACAACATGAACGTCATATCTATATGGGCATGTTGGGAGTACTGGACAAGCTTGAGCAATGATGTTTTTCAAACTTTTTTTTTTAACGTTTTTTATTGGAGGTTCAAAATAAAGCATACATGAATATAAAACAATGACAAATGAAAACAGCACAGTATTTGCATGAAAAAGACAATTTCAAGTTAGCAATGAATACATCTGAAAATAAATTTAAAGAGAATAAAATACAAGTTGTATGCCAAGTAATGAGCAAACTTCCTAAAACACACAAGAGGCCACTCTTGGGCCTCAGAAATGTAAGGCAAAATCACAGGAGGTTACCTTTGATCCAAGGAGACCACTCATGGGTCCCAGATAACTGACCTAATTTTTCAATTTTTATATATGTATATAAAACAATTCACTGAACAAATGTTACAAAACCTATTTCAATAATAAGCAAGCCACCATTGTAAGATTTTAAAAGAAGCAGCTAGGGATGTAGATACAAACATTATTAGGGGTAAAAACCAGCGCAACACAGTCACTGGAGACCGTCTTGTTGGGTAGCTAATGGCACAAACCAACTAGAACATATGACTTTTCTAAATCTATGTATATATAAATCCCTTTAGTAGCAATAGGGAGTATGAATAATGTGAGGCAATCGGGGACTTGAAATTAAGTCCAGTATGATGTCCAATATGTACACAATCGTGGCTCAAGCTATTAACTGTTGCCATTTTCTTTTTTTTTCTTTTTTTCTTTTTTATATCATCCTGCAAGAGAAGTGGTGCAGGTCTACCTAACAAAATTAAACTGCAGTAGTCCCATGAAAACATACATGTTATTGTAAGGCTAATAAAAGGGGATTTTGTACTATGCTGTAAATTCCCCTCAATTATGGGATAAATATGCATAATTAAAAAAAAAAAACAGAATACATAATGTTAGAATAGACATTTGCATCTAACATGCAGGACCCCTCACTGAAGGCCACACAAGAGATTTCCCCATTCACCTGGTGCACCCACTCACTGAATACCTGGGCATACACCTGACCCCTTCACATGACGACTTATTTCGACTCAATTACATCCCTATCAAACACAACATTATACGCGATCCCTCCTCATGGGGATCTAAGAAACGGTCGTGGCTGGGTCACATTGATACCATTAAGATGAACATATTCCCACGTATTCTATACCTCCTCCAGACCCTTCCGATCCCTCTCCCTAAGACGTACCTCCCTTCCCTTCAGAAAGCATTTAGTGACTTTATCTGGCGCCGCAGACCACCCAGAATTAGTAGACAAACCATGCTAACCTCTAAGGAACAAGGGGGGTTGGGGGTCCCCAACCTCGCTGCCTATAGTCAGGCTATCTTTCTGCAATGCCTAGTAGACTGGAACATCCATTATAACCATAAAAGGTGGGTCACGCTAGAACATCTTATCATGGGTAAACCACACTTGGGGAGGCTATGCTGGAGTAACCCTCAATTATTCAAATCTATCAAAGCTAACAACCCATTGATTCGGGAAACCTTTCAGGTTTGGGAACACACAATTAACACTACTCATTTAATTTCGTCGATCCCCTCTCCCCTGACCTCCTTGATAGAAAATGGTGAATTCACAACCAGACCCTACACTTCACAAGACACCACAAATACCACAAACAGAGACCTCACAATACATGATCTCACTGATAACGAAACCCTACTCCCCAAAAACGACTTGGTAACTAAGGGCTTTGATTGTTTCAAGGACTGGTTCACTTATGCTCAGGTAGTCCACTTCATCACCACACATCAAGGTCGTAGGAACATGGTCAGACCCTCGACCACTTTCGAATCCATGTGCATCCAAGACCCCCCCTATGACACACATTAGCCATTATTTATAAGATCCTCACTCATACCCCCCCCCCCCGGCCATATCCCCCCTTATCTTGAAAGCTGGGAGAGGGACCTGGGAGTCATTATACTTCCCCACACGAGCAGACTAATGTTCCAGGGCACAAAAAAATCCTCTATTTCATCCTCAATACAAGAAGTTAACTTCAAACTCCTACACAGATGGTACCTAACCCCAAGAAAGCTGCACCGTCTTTTTCACACCCACAGCAATAAATGCTGGCGTTGCGGCCACGTGAATAGTGACACTACCCACATGTGGTGGTGGTGTAACAGTATTCAGAACTTCTGGAGGAGTGCCATCTCTGAAATGGAGGCCATACTAGCAACTCAATTCCCGATCGACCCCCTGATATGGCTACTGCATAAACCCCCAACCGCACTTAAATATAAACCCTACATTCACTTATTCAACATCGTGACCAATGGAGTCAAAACACTGATAGCCAAGAACTGGAGGAGTAGGGAGGTCCCGTCTGTGCATATGTGGCGCACAAAAGTCTTGGAAATATTAGACCTGGAGGAATACTACTTCCTCAAACATGACAAAATGGACTCCTACGCGGAACTCTCCCAACTCTGGGCCACCTACATCCAAAACATACACTAGGAAACCAAATAATCTTCACAGAACGGTAAGAAAGCCATAAACATAACTCACTGACATCAAACACTGGCAAGGGACTCAAAAACACCTCATATCTAAATTAATAATAGTCTGGGGCGCGGGCGGACCGGGACCGTTCATTTGTTGTTTAACGTAAATAGTATTATAAATAACTTCCTTTTAACAAAGGATAGCCATGGTGATTTGTCTTTTGAGCAGAGCCATCCCAGTTTTTAGCGACCTCACAACCGGACTTTCCCACAGACTTTCAACCTAAACAGGCTGTCACAGATACTTTGTTTGCTCACACTGAGATGGCTTGCCATTCCAGTGCCCTTTGGCGCTTTGAACTCCCACGCTATCCTCAAAAACCTACAGCTGTTGTTGTATTTTGCGACTAGGAGCTGCGTCTCCAACCCTTTGTAACCTAATTCCATTATCTACAATAAAGCTGTTTAAAAAAAAAAAAAAAAAATAGACATTTGCATCAACCCATATGTATCAGACATGACATAACCCTCTGAAAAAAAATAGAAAAATAATGTAACTATTAATAATCGGAGTATGGGATGGTCTTAGGTGGTTGGGAGAATCTTTCACAAGATCTTATATAACATTTAGGCGTAATTAAGCAAACCAATAACCTCTGATGTACTGTTTAATAATATACATTTAAAAAAAGTATTACTTAAACATTTTACTAACTTATAAGGAAATCCCTTGGTGTCAATGTAGTTGTGACAATTGTAGACATGTGCACGGCTAAAAAATTTGTTTCGTTTTCGGTTCGATTCGGATTCGGCAAAATCTGAATGAATTTGTTTCGGATTTATTCGGATTCGAATAAATTTGTTTCGGATTTATTCGGATCCGAATAAATTCGTTTCAGATTTATTCGGATTCGGCTGAATTCGGTTCTATTCGGTTCCGAAATTCGGTATGTTTTAGTACACTAACACCCATTTAGTACACTAAGTCACTAACACCCATAAACTACCTATGAACCACTAAACCGAGGCCCCCCACATCGCAAACCCTATAATAACATTATTTAACCCCTAATCTGCCGATCGGATATCGCCGCAACCTACATTATAACTATTAACCCCTAATCTGCTGTCCCTAACACCGCCGACCCCTACATTATAGTTATTAACCCCTAATCTGCCCCCCCCAACGTCGCCGCAATCTAACTACAAGTATTAACCCCTAATCTGCCGACCCGATATCGCCGCCGCCTACATTATAGCTATTAACCCCTAATCTGCTGTCCCTAACACCGCCGACCCCTACATTATAGTTATTAACCCCTAATCTGCCCCCCCCAACGTCGCCGCAATCTAACTACAAGTATTAACCCCTAATCTGCCGACCTGATATCGCCGCAACCTAAAATTATAGCTATTAACCCCTAATCTGCTGTCCCTAACATCGCCGACCACTACATTATAGTTATTAACCCCTAATCTGCCCCCCCCAACGTCGCCGCAATCTAACTACAAGTATTAACACCGCCGACCCCTACATTATAGTTATTAACCCCTAATCTGCCCCCCCCCAACGTCGCCGCAATGTAACTACAAGTATTAACCCCTAATCTGCCGACCAGATATCGCCGCAACCTAAAATTATAGCTATTAACCCCTAATCTGCTGTCCCTAACATTGCCGACCACTACATTATAGTTATTAACCCCTAATCTGCCCCCCCCCCCAATGTTGCCGCAATCTAACTACAAGTATTAACCCCTAATCTGCCGACCGCAAATCGCCGCCACTATAATAAATGTATTACACCTAACACTACACTATCATTAAATTAATTAAATAAATGAATCCTATTTAAAACTAAATACTTACCTGTAAAATAAACCCTAATATAGCTACAATATAACTAATAGTTACATTGTAGCTATTTTAGGATTTACAGTGGGGCAAAAAAGTATTTAGTCAGCCACCAATTGTGCAAGTTCTCCCACTTAAGAAGATGAGAGAGGCCTGCAATTTTCATCATAGGTATACCTCAACTATGAGAGACAAAATGTGGAAACAAATCCAGACAATCACATTGTCTGATTTGGAAATAATTTATTTGCAAATTATGGTGGAAAATAAGTATTTGGTCAATATCAAAAGTTCATCTCAATACTTTGTTATATATCCTTTGTTGGCAAACGTTTTCTGTAAGTCTTCACAAGGTTGTCACACATTGTTGCTGGTATGTTCGGCCATTCCTGCATGCAGATCTCCTCTAGAGCAGTGATGTTGTGGGGCTGTCGCTGGGCAACACAGACTTTCAACTCCCGCTAAAGGTTTTCAATGTGGTTGAGATCTGGAGACTGGCTAGGCCACTCCAGGACTTTGAAATGCTTCTTACGAAGCCACTCCTTCATTGCCCGGGCGGTGTGTTTGGGATCATTGTCATGCTGAAAGACCAAGCCACGTTTCATCTTCAATGCCCTTGCTGATGGAAGGAGGTTTGCACTCAAAATCTCACGATACATGGCCCCATTCATTCTTTCATGTACACGGATCAGTCGTCCTGTTCCCTTTGCAGAGAAACAGCCCCAAAGCATGATGTTGCAACCCCCATGCTTCACAGTAGGTATGGTGTTCTTTGGTTGCAACTCAGCATGCTCTCTCCAAACACAGCGAGTTGTGTTTCTATCAAACAGTTCTATTTTGGTTTCATCTGATCATATGACATTATCCCAATCCGCTTCTGGATCATCCAAATGCTCTCTAGCCTACTTCAGATGGGCCCGGACATGTACTGGCTTAAGCAGGGGAACACGTCTGGCACTGCAGGATCTGAGTCCCTGGCGGCGTAGTGTGTTACTGATGGTAGCCTTTGTTACATTGGTCCCAGCTCTCTGCAGGTCATTCACTAGGTCCCCCCATGTGGGTCTGGGATGTTTGCTCACCGTTCTTGTGATCATTTTGACCCCACGGTGTGAGATCTTGTGTGGAGCCCCAGATCAAGGGAAATTATCGGTGGTCTTGTATGTCTTCCATTTTCTAATTATTTCTCCCACAGTTGATTTCTTCACACCAAGCTGCTTGCTGCCTATTGCAGATTCAGTCTTCCCAGCCTGGTGCAGGTCTACAATTTTTTTTCTGGTGTCCTTCAACAGCTCTTTGGTCTTCATCATAGTGGAATTTGGAGTGTGACTGTTTGAGGTTATGGACAGGTGTCTTTTATACTGATAACAAGTTAAAACAGGTGCCATTAATACAGGTAATTAGTGGAGGACAGAGGAGCCTCTTAAAGAAGAAGATACAGGTCTGTGAGAGCCAGAAATCTTGCTTGTTTGTAGGTGACCAAATACTTATTGTCCACCATAATATGCAAATAAATTCTTTCCAAATCAGACAATGTAATTGTCTGGATTTGTTTCCACATTTGTCTCTCATAGTTGTGGTATACCTATGATGAAAATGACAGGCCTCTCTCATCTTCTTAAGTGGGAGAACTTGCACAATTGGTTGCTGACTAAATACTTTTTTGCCCCACTGTATATTTATTTTACAGTCAACTTTGTATTTATTTTAACTAGGTAAAATAGCTATTAAATAGATATTTACTGTTTAATAGCTACCTAGTTAAAATAATTACAAAATTACCTGTAAAATAAATCCTAACCTAAGTTACAATTAAACCTAACACTACACTATCATTAAATAAATTAAATAAATTAACTACAAGTACCTACAATTAAATACAATGAAATAAACTAAACTAAAGTACAAAAAATAAAAAAATATTACAAGAATTTTAAACTAATTACACCTAATCTAAGCCCCCTAATAAAATAACAAAGCCCCCCAAAATAAAAAAAATGCCCTACCCTATACTAAATTACAAAAGTTAACAGCTCTATTACCTTACCAGCCCTTAAAAGGGCCTTTTGCGGGGGCATGCCCCAAAGAAAACAGCTCTTTTGCCTGTAAAAAAAAACACAATTCCCCCCCCCCACATTACAACCCACCACCCACATACCCCTACTCTAACCCAAGCCCCCCTTAAATAAACCTGACACTACCCCCCTGAAGATCTCCCTACCTTGAGTCGTGTTCACCCAGCCTGGCCGAAGTCTTCATCCGATGGGGCAGAAGAGGACATCCAGACTGGCAGAAGTCTTCATCTAAGCGGGGCAAGAAGAGGTCTTCCATCCATCAGAAGTCTTAATCCAGGCGGCATCTTCTATGTTCATCCATCTGGAGCGGCAGCATCCTGAATACATCCGACGCGGAGCATCCTCTTCTTTCTTGATCCGACGACTAAATGACTGTACCTTTAAGTGACGTCATCCAAGATGGCGTCCCTTGAATTCCGATTGGCTGATAGGATTCTATCAGCCAATCGGAATTAAGGTAGGAAAATCTGATTGGCTGATTCAATCAGCCAATCAGATTCAAGTTCAATCCAATTGGCTGATTGAACTCGCATTCTATTGGCTGCCAAAAGAATGCGAGCTCAATCTGATTGGATGATTGGATCAGCCAATCGGATTGAACTTGAATCTGATTGGCTGATTGAATCAGCCAATCAGATTTTAATACCTTAATTCCGATTGGCTGATAGAATCCCATCAGCCAATCGGAATTCAAGGGACGCCATCTTGGATGACGTCACTTAAAGGTACAGTCATTTGGGGGGGCGGAGCCAACTTTAGAGCTGGTTAGACGTGTCTCGGTGCAGCTCCCGGCTCCAGGATCCTAAATTAGTTTTTTTTTCACACACTGCAATGTCTTTTTGACCAACATTTATGAGAACAAACCTAAGAACTGATATATCGCCGCTATGAGCCGTTAAGGGGCCGGTGAGACTGCACCGAGGTATCACTACTATCCTACACTGTAAGGTTTGCAGGGCGGGAGCCGCCATTTTAAGGAGAATTCATTCTACTCGCAAGCCTCCAGCTGCCCATTGAGCTCACAGGAAGCTGAAAACATACTCATACTTAACGCTCCCTACCAAGCCCTAAACATGTAGGTTGCATCCTATTTCTTGGAGGAGTTGAGATGTTTGCTTGAAAGTCACCACGCTGCTTTGGCTGACAAGCTGTACACGTCAGCTAACAATAACGGCATCTACCAACCTCGACAACCCGACGCAACTGAGCCCATCTTGACAGAACATGGTGGGGATGATGTTTTGGGGCCCCGGTGCCTACCTCCTACTGCTAGTGTATCTGCAGAAGATCAGACCGTTAGTACTGGAAAGCCGCCAGCTCATTATGTCTGTGTGTCGGATGAAAGAGCAGAGTGTCCTACCAAAAACCTAGCAGCTATACCTCCAGTTAGTGCAACCCCACATACACTGCCCAGACCAGCTATGCTGCGCAGACTTGATTTCTTTAATATACAGGTGACTCCTGCCAGGACATATTGGAATGGCCTCGAGACCCTAGAGCTGCACAGTGCACATCCCGCACATCCCGCTACAATGACAACGAACTTACATGTTCTCCTCCTTGCCTTAGAGTCTACATTACCAGCTCCGGTACAGATCTATACAACGCTCTTTACAATGTTTCTCCCCTTGAGTAAGTGGGACCCAGGTGGCAACCCTTGCCGACCTGAATGGATCCTTGTCTCCCAATCTTCCTCTAGCCTTAGACAGGGCATGCTGCAGTGGGACCCCGGGGGTTTACCCTTCTATCCTTCGCTACTTGCAGGTTTGCACTTTGAGTGATCCGACAGTACATTGCACCCATTGCAGTTCCTAGGATGACTGGGCTGTGTACTTTTGGTCTCTAGATAGTCTGGAATATGTTTATTATATATACTATTTGCCCTTTGATTTGTGCAACACGAAATGCTAGTCTAGCACTTATATCTATCCTGACGCTGAGACGTTTTATGGGGCCTCCACACTGACTGTTTACTACGGGCTGAGGTCTGGGTTTACTACTGTGCTGGGGCCTCCTGTTCTTGACAATATCTACTCTATCTAATTTGGTTGACATCAATGTAATGCTACGCATGTTACAGAATATATTTTTTTTTATTAACACTTCAGACATATTGCCATATAGATAAGTTTGCCTCCAATCTTCTCTCACATTCATATTGTATATAGGTTCTGTTCGTTATTGAGCAAAGTTTGTATCTCTACATGGTTGATCTATTATGTGAAATATTGTACTGCTACATTTCATTGTCTGTATTTCTCACCTAACTAGAAGTAATCATCTGGAAGTTGCTTTAGTTGATATGCTCTACCTTGCTTTATAGCTCTAAATCATTTAAATCACCTATAGCACTATATATTACACTCTGATTTTTTTTCCACTTATACCCTTTTTGTTGGCTAGTGTAGTTACCACTCTCTACCACTGGAGGGGAGCAGAGATTTGCTTTTACCTCAAACACAGCATGTATCTGTCTAAACCTAGCTTAAATTATATATCACTTGGGACTGCTTTAAGATGCCTATTTGTACACATAGTGAGTTACCCTTTGCAGATTACTTATTTATCTATGTAACTCCTGATGGGTTCACAATATCTTACTGATTAGCCCTCTTCTGTCACATTACATAGCTCTCCCAAGTTAGCAGCTACCTGCGCTCTTACACACACAGATAACCCCAACATAAAATCATTTTAATAACCAGGTTAGCGATATAGAACAACTTACTATTTAGGTGTTCCTAACCCCTAATTTAAGTGTTTCACCTGCTCCTGTATCCTCGCTGAAGGTTGCTGCAACAGTGTAATTTTTCACTCTCTTTATCTTAGTCAGAGATCAGAGTAATATTACTATGCATATATAACCGTAACTTCTTTAAGTCCCCTCCCATAAATTAAAAGTATAGCTAATTTATGTGTCCAACCATAGCAAAGTCAGGGGATCTAAATATTGCTTAGGTCTAAACACTTACATAAGAGTGCTATAGCCATGCTGATTACTAATATCTATGGTATGTACAGAACTTAGTTATCATAGGAGGGCTTGTTTTCTGACGCAGGCTGGACCTGCATTAATATATAGAATTACAACCATTCCCCCTTACATGCTATTTTGGAGCTACATGACCCTTGCTATCCGCAACATCTTAGATCCTTGGCTTTATGGAACAAGATATCGCTTTAATCCATTCTTATTTAGCTCTTGCTCACTCTGACATAATGCTTTGATGTATTGTAGCCTGTCTATTTTAAGCCATATCGTAGAGATGTTTCCCATTCTCTCTAATAATGAACGGCTCTCTTATATATATACCTAGTTTATATTATTAATATTCCCACCTCCTCCCCCCCTCATCCTCATCCTAATTGTTTTCAAATAATATACCTCCTAACCTAGGAGGGTTATCTTAGCGGTGTATCTCGCTTGTACCGCACCCTTCCCATGCTCATACTCATATATCCTGCAGTGCAATGCGATAAGGTCCAAATTTTTCTTCCACAGCTCTGCAGGTTTGTTTCGCACCTTCTGTTAATAATACATAATTAAACAAGAAAAAAAGGGTTTCTCACCTGAGATCCAAGAGAGATCTCAATCTATTTGATTTTACCTACTATAACTATGTCAGTCTTGCATCATTATAAGGCCCTAGAGTGGCCCTTTAAATTGCCCAGTGGGTTTATAGTCTCAGAGGCAATTGTTGTGCATTTTAAAATCACGCTATGTCATGCAATGTAATTATTCACTGTATTCGTATTTTCTTTCAATTACTATTTTTGTATGTTTGCCTTTCTTGAAACCTTAATAAAGAATATTTAAAAAAAAAAAAAAAAAAGGTACAGTCATTTAGTCATCGGATCAAGAAAGAAGAGGATGCTCCACGTCGGATGTCTTCAGGATGCTGCCGCTCCGCTCCGGATGGATGAACAGAGAAGATGCCGCCTGGATCAAGACTTCTGATGGATGGAAGACCTCTTCTTGCCCCGCTTGGATGAAGACTTCTGCCAGTCTGGATGTCCTCTTCTGCCCCATCGGATGAAGACTTCGGCCCGGCTGGGTGAACACGACTCAAGGTAGGGAGATCTTCAGGGGGTAGTGTTAGGTTTATTTAAGGGGGGTTTGGGTTAGAGTAGGGGTATGTGGGTGGTGGGTTGTAATGTGGGGGGGGGGTATTGTGGGTTTTTTTACAGGCAAAAGAGCTGTTTTCTTTGGGGCATGCCCCCGCAAAAGGCCCTTTTAAGGGCTGGTAAGGTAATAGAGCTGTTAACTTTTGTAATTTAGTATAGGGTAGGGCATTTTTTTTTATTTTGGGGGGCTTTGTTATTTTATTAGGGGGCTTAGATTAGGTGTAATTAGTTTAAAATTCTTGTAATATTTTTTTATTTTTTGTAATTTAGTGTCTGGTTTTTTTGTACTTTAGTTTAGTTTATTTCATTGTATTTAATTGTAGGTACTTGTAGTTAATTTATTTAATGTATTTAATGATAGTGTAGTGTTAGGTTTAATTGTAACTTAGGTTAGGATTTATTTTACAGGTAATTTTGTAATTATTTTAACTAGGTAGCTATTAATTAGTCAATAACTATTTAATAGCTATTGTACATAGTTAAAATAAATACAAAGTTGCCTGTAAAATAAATATAAATCCTAAAATAGCTACAATGTAACTATTAGGTATATTGCAGCTATATTAGGGTTTATTTTACAGGCAAGTATTTAGTTTTATATAGGATTCATTTATTTAATTATTTTAATGATAGTGTAGTGTTAGGTGTAATTGTAACTTAGGTTAGGATTTATTTTACAGGTAAAGTTGTATTTATTTTAGCTAGGTAGTTATTAAATAGTTATTAACTATTTAATAACTATTGTACCTAGTTAAAATAAATACAAAGTTGCCTGTAAAATAAATATAAATCCTAAAATAGCTACAATGTAACTATTAGTTATATTGTAGCTATATTAATAGCTAGTAGGGGGCTTAGATTAGGTGTAATTAGTTTAAAATTATTGTAATATTTTATTATTTTTGGTAATTTAGTGTTTGTTTGTATTTTGGTACTTTTCTGATGGATGGAAGACCTCTTCTTGCCCCGCTTGGATGAAGACTTCTGCCGGTCTGGATGTACTCTTCTGCCCCATCGGATGAAGACTTCGGCCCGGCTGGGTGAACACGACTCAAGGTAGGGAGATCTTCAGGGGGGTAGTGTTAGGTTTATTTAAGGGGGGTTTGGGTTAGAGTAGGGGTATGTGGGTGGTGGGTTGTAATGTGGGGGGGGTATTGTGTTTTTTTTACAGGCAAAAGAGCTGTTTTCTTTGGGGCATGCCCCGCAAAAGGCCCTTTTAAGGGTTGGTAAGGTAATAGAGCTGTTAACTTTTGTAATTTAGTATATTTTTTATTTTGGGGGGCTTTGTTATTTTATTAGGGGGCTTAGATTAGGTTAAAGGTTAATTAGTTTAAAATTCTTGTAATATTTTTTTATTTTTTGTAATTTAGTGTTTGGTTTTTTTGTAATTTAGTGGGGGTTTTTTTTTTGTACTTTAGTTTATTTAATTGTAGATAATTGTAGGTACTTGTAGGTAATTTATTTAATGATAGTGTAGTGTTAGGTGTAATTGTAACTTAGGTTAGGATTTATTTTACAGGTAAATTTGTATTTATTTTAGCTAGGTAGCTATTAAATAGTAATTAACTATTTAATAACTATTGTACCTAGTTAAAATAAATACAAATTTGCCTGTAAAATAAATATAAATGCTAAAATAGCTACAATGTAACTATTAGTTATATTGCAGCTATATTAGGGTTTATTTTACAGGTAAGTATTTAGTTTTAAATAGGATTCATTTATTTAACTATAGTAAATTTATTTTGTTTTATTTAAATTATATTTAAGTTAGGGGGTGTTAGTGTTAGACTTAGGTTTAGGGGTTAATAACCTTATTATAGTAGCGGCGACGTTGGGGGCGGGAGATTAGGGGTTAATAATTGTAGGTAGGTGGCGGCGATGTTAGGGAGGGCAGATTAGGGGTTAATAAAATGTATTATAGTGTTTGCGAGGCGGGAGTGCAGCGGTTTAAGGGTTAATACATTTATTATAGTGGCGGCGATTTGCGGTCGGCAGATTAGGGGTTAATACTTGTAGTTAGATTGCGGCGACGTTGGGGGGGCAGATTAGGGGTTAATAACTATAATGTAGGGGTCGGCGATGTTAGGTACAGCAGATTAGGGGTTAATAGCTATAATTTTAGGTTGCGGCGATATCAGGTCGGCAGATTAGGGGTTAATACTTGTAGTTAGATTGCGGCGACGTTGGGGGGGGCAGATTAGGGGTTAATAACTATAATGTAGGGGTCGGCGATGTTAGGTACAGCAGATTAGGGGTTAATAGCTATAATGTAGGTGGCGGCGATATCGGGTCGGCAGATTAGGGGTTAATACTTGTAGTTAGATTGCGGCGACGTTGGGGGGGGGCAGATTAGGGGTTAATAACTATAATGTAGGGGTCGGCGATGTTAGGGACAGCAGATTAGGGGTTCATAGCTATAATGTAGGTGGCGGCGATATTCGGTCGGCAGATTAGGGGTTAATAAAATAATGCAGGTGTCAGCGATAGCGGGGGCGGCAGATTAGGGGTTAATAAGTGTCAGATTAGGGGTGTTTAGAGACTGGGGTACATGTTAGGGTGTTAGGTGCAGACTTAGTGTTTCCCCATAGGAAACAATGGGGCTGCGGTGTTAGGTTTTTTTTCAGCCGAAACTGCCCCATTATTTCCTATGGGGAATGCCGAATTTTACCGAGCTAATTCGGATTTCTTCGGAGATACGGCAGCTATTTCGGATTCATTCGGTAGATTCGGAAGTATTTTAATTCGGAAATCCGAATCAATCCGAATCTCCGAATTTACCGAATTTTCTGAATTTCCGAATAAATCCGAAACGAACCGCACATGTCTAGACAATTGTGTGAGGGATATGGACCTAGCAGTCACCCAAGTATTTCATGTAGTGGTAGTACCTATAGAGCTGTAAACTGCAAAAACTTTTGCCTAAATGTGGGCATTAGTACCATGTTCATGTAAAACAAGAGATCATCATGCCTAAGGTGAAGCCCAACTAAGATGCACCTATGTAAGGGCTTAACTACAGTTAAAGTTACTGAGGGCTTGGAAATAAACAGCATAAGTGAAAAAAAATAAAGCATATTAGCATTTTTTCCCAGAGATCATCCTCTAGCTGGGGTAACATAAGTCCGGGAGGGAAGAGAAAAAAACAAAAAACAAAGATGCGTCCTGATAAAGCTGTGGTAGGCACAAACATTGCCAAAAACTCTCGGACACATGAATATAGATTAAGGACCATGTTAAGCAGGGACACAAGTTAGAATGGTAGCTATGTATAGGAAAAGCAGTAATATTAAGCTACCGATGTCCCAAGCTCATCTTACTGAGTCCAAGCGTTCTCACCCCACTCCGATCCTAAAGCAACAGGCAATGGGAACTATAAGCTTGTCCTCTGCCTCCTCCACCTCCTGATGATGAGGCTTCAGTAATGCAGCTCTTTGCAGTGTGGTTCAGTATCCTACCCTGCATCGTCAACCCACTCCGGTCGCCGATAATCTGCCTGGAACTGTTAGGGGGACCAGTGTCCATTTGTCACAATCAGAGCGGTCAGGCTGGGTGCAACGTAGGAACAGTGTAGGAGCCTCCGGAAACCCCAGCACAAGCTGGAGAGAGCCCCCAGGGTCCCAAGTCAAGTGCAGTAAGTCCAAGCGCGGCACATCCATGTAAGGAAGGACACTCGAGTGCAGACAAAGAATGGATTCCCCACGGCCATGTCTCCTCCCGGTCCTGTAAAGGAATTTCAGCTAACCTACCTCCAAAGCGATTTTTCTTGATCATAAGTAGTGATAGGCAAGCTGGTTTAGTGTCATTGATATCTCCCACACCGTACCCACTATCACCATCCGGAGCAGGACTTGGCAGTTTATCGATCAAGGCAATGCTCTGAAGCGTACTCTGAGCAGATCTCGCAGTCGCGGTCTGGGCTCCATGGAGTCTCATTCCATCACCTGTGCAAACGGTAGATTTGCAATCCTGATTGTGGCTGTTGGGTGCCGTGTTTTCGTCATCGCCGGTATTAGCCTCAAATGTAAACCTCTTTTGGCAATCTGTATCACTGGCAATGCTAATCTTAAGTACAGAGTCTTCCCCTTTCTCACTCCGATCTCTTTCACCCATCCGGCACATTTCAGGTAGCATGGTAGTGCTCACTACGGGGTATATGCGCTCCCTCTGCTCAGTAGCGATAATTGCCAGGTTTGTATCCTCCCAGTCTCCTTGTTCTGGGGCAGTAGCAGTAGTGTAAGTTACCCCAGGCTCCTTCTCTGGATAGAGGCAAAAGCTGTTTTTAATGAGTCAGTGGAGCTTTGCATAATGAACCTCCAGTACCTCACATATAGCTTCCTCGAACTTTTGTGGGTTCACTGCCATGCTGGTTCTGTACTCGATATGTTTTACAGACGTCATATTCATTTCGGACTCCATTATCTTATGTCCAAGATTGAGTAGAGAGCTGTCCAGTTACAGTTGAACTGGTTTGGTAACCCATTGACCTGGGGGGTATATATGTGGTAGCTTTAACAACACCAGCAGTTAGTCCATAAAGGCCTCACAACCTCGTGGCCAGTTGCAGCACAGTCAGCTGAGGAACATAGGTAGGTCCATATATTGTGATAGATGTCTCCAGACTCCTCTATAACAACCCAAGGTTGTATGTCTTATGTTTCCAAAAGAAAAACATAATTTATGTAAGAACTTACCTGATAAATTCATTTCTTTCATATTAGCAAGAGTCCATGAGCTAGTGACGTATGGGATATACATTCCTACCAGGAGGGGCAAAGTTTCCCAAACCTCAAAATGCCTATAAATACACCCCTCACCACACCCACAAATCAGTTTAACGAATAGCCAAGAAGTGGGGTGATAAGAAAAAAGTGCGAAAGCATAAAAAATAAGGAATTGGAATAATTGTGCTTTATACAAAAAAATCATAACCACCACAAAAAAGGGTGGGCCTCATGGACTCTTGCTAATATGAAAGAAATGAATTTATCAGGTAAGTTCTTACATAAATTATGTTTTCTTTCATGTAATTAGCAAGAGTCCATGAGCTAGTGACGTATGGGATAATGACTACCCAAGATGTGGATCTTTCCACGCAAGAGTCACTAGAGAGGGAGGGATAAAATAAAGACAGCCAATTCCTGCTGAAAATAATCCACACCCAAAATAAAGTTTAAATGAAAACATAAGCAGAAGATTCAAACTGAAACAGCTGCCTGAAGTACTTTTCTACCAAAAACTGCTTCAGAAGAAGAAAACACATCAAAATGGTAGAATTTAGTAAAAGTATGCAAAGAAGACCAAGTTGCTGCTTTGCAAATCTGATCAACCGAAGCTTCATTCCTAAACGCCCAGGAAGTAGACACTGACCTAGTCGAATGAGCTGTAATCCTCTGAGGCGGAGTTTTACCCGACTCAACATAGGCATGATGAATTAAAGATTTCAACCAAGATGCCAAAGAAATGGCAGAAGCTTTTTGGCCTTTTCTAGAACTGGAAAAGATGACAAATAGACTAGAAGTCTTTCGGAAATTCTTAGTAGCTTCAACATAATATTTTTTTTTTTTTTTTTTTTGAGTTTTCAAAAGAGCTTTATTAAACTTATCAAGTTTACAGGTATAAATATACGATTAATGCAAACCAAAGGAGCAATACAAATGCAAATATAACAATGCGAGGACACAGTCCGTCCTCTAAACTGCCTATAGACATACATTGTGAAATAATTGATATACTGTTCAAGGAAGTACATATAACACCATCATGAACAAATATAATTAAAGGTACTTTATAACGCAGTTGAGGCCTAAAAGTCTCTTGGCCAAAATAGAGGGGGGAAGGGAGAAAGGTCTGAGGGTGGGATGAGGGGGTAGGGAAAAGGGTTGAGAAATAAGTCCTTGGTCGTAGGTGGGTGTTTCAAAGGAAATCCAGCTCGGTCTGGTAAGAACTATCCCTAGGTCAGATCTCTCATTCCCTCCGGGAAGAACTAGGAGGGAGTGAGGACATTAGGTCTCCAGGTTGTATCATAAGAGTCTTTCCAGTCGGTCCATGTAAGCTCAAATAGGTCAGAATTACCTAGGTTGTAAAATATATTTTTTTCCATATTATATATATAGGCCATATAGTAGCAAACTCTCGTCCAACTAGGTGAGGGCTCTGATTTCCAGTCACAGGCAATCAGGTGTTTGATGGACATAAAGAGGTATATACTAATGTAAGCATGGTGTTTGGGGAGAGAGTGGGTACCAATGTGTAATAGGGCAACTGCAGGAGAGCTACGTAAGGAGATTCCCAGTTTGGAGAGGGCTCCAAAACATTTTTTCCATAAAGGGCGTATTTTAGGGCACTCCCACCAAATGTGCAGAGCGTCCCCTTTCTGACCACAATCTCTCCAACAGTACGGAGATGCGCTAGGGAATATTTTAGCTAGCCTGATGGGCACATAGTACCAATGGGCCACCAACTTATAATAAGTTTCAAATAGGGTGGTGCAATGTACAGCTTTTTTGGTTCGTTCGAGCGCTTGTTCCCAATCGTCTACTGTGAGCGATTTGTCTAGCAGGGAGCTCCACTTGGCCAGGTGAGGGGCCGGAACTGGGTTTGGCTCCGAGTCCAACAGGGTGTAATGTCTAGAGAGGGGTCTATATAGCCTCTTTCATAGGTTCCAAATGGACTCCCACGGGGTCAGAGGGCGATTTAACTGAGGCTTGAAGCCCCAGGCGGTCATAAAGCTTTTGATTCTGTAAAATTCAAATTTCAGGGTATGGGGTAGGGCCACATCAGCCCCCAATTGGGACTCAGTTTTAAATCCACACTCCGGTGCCGGTAGCCAGAGGTCCGAGACCACCTTTATTCCAATTTGGGTCCATCTCAGAGGGTGGGCATCCTGTAGGCCTACTAACAGGCCAAATAATGAGGTTATGGGAGAGGGGTGAGGGGCGATTTGTCTAGAGTGGCGGATTTTATCCCAAAATTTCAGGCATTCCTGGATGATGGGGTTTATCAAGGATAGTTTCCTACAGCAATGGGACGGCGTCCATATCAGGTCACGTAAACTTAGGTTATAAGGAAGTGAAGCCTGTTCGATGGAGTGCCATTTGCAGGAAGATTGCGTGACTCCCCATTGGGAGACATGGGTGAGCATTGCTCCCTCGTAGTATCTTACCACGGAGGGAGAGCCCAGACCGCCCTTAGATCTAGGTAGTTGTAGCACTCTCTGCGCCACCCTTGGGGGCTTGCCCTGCCATATATGTTTAGTTATTTCGCTCTGGAACTGTAATAGAATGTGCCTGGGCACTCTGATTGGCAGACAGCGGAATAGGTATGTGAGACGAGGCAAAAAGGACATCTTTAATGCTGCTATCCGCCCTAACCATGAAACTTGCGAGAGGTTCCAGCTCTTGCCGAGGGAGCGAAGCTCAGATAGCAAAGGGAGGTAGTTGTCCCTGATAATCCGGGGAAAATCATTGGATAATTTGACTCCCAAGTGGGTCACTGAAGTGTCCGACCATCTAAAAGGATATTTGAGTTTTAGAGGGGCCATTGGCGAGCTCTGGAAGCCTTGGGTGTAAATCTCAGTTTTGGGAATGTTTAGTTTGTAGTGAGAGTGGGCACTGAATTCCTTGACTATAAGTAAGAGTCTAGGGAGGGTGGACGCCGGATCTGAAGAGAAAAGGGTGATATCGTCCGCAAATAAAGCTATATTGTGCTTGGTGCCACAAAGGGTAATCCCACTCATGTGTGGGTCGCGTCTAATTTGTTCTGCCAATGGCTCTATGGCCAGCGCGAAAAGTAGGGGTGACAGGGGGCAACCCTGTCTAGTCCCATTGGAGATTTGAAAAGGGGGGGTTTGGAAACCTAGTCCCTTAACTGAAGTGGAAGGAGTAGAGTATAGGGCTTTAATTGCTCCCATGAGGGAACTCGGGAATTGAAGGGCATCAAGTACTTCCCACAGAAACCGCCATCTCACCCGATCAAAGGCCTTTTCTGCGTCTAGTGATATAATCGCCATAGGTTTATTAAGGCTAGATGACAGGGACATCACATTCAAGAGTCTTCTAGTATTATCTGGTCCCTCTCTTTTGGGAATAAATCCAACTTGGTCTGGATTGATTAAGTAGGGGAGGAGGTTGGCAATACGGTTAGCTAGGATTTTGGAGAAGAACTTAATATCAGTATTGATTAGTGAGATTGGCCTATAGCTGGCACAAAAAGAGGGGTCTTTATTAGGTTTCAGTATAGTCACAATCGTGGCTTCAAGGAATTCACTCCTAAATTTGCCTTCATCTCTAGCTAAATTGAAAAGTCTAAGAAGCAGGGGGGAGAGCTCTTGGATGTAAGTTTTATAAAAATGCACTGGGAAGCCATCTGGACCAGGTGATTTAAATGATTTAGAGTTCTTGATAACCAGTTGTACTTCCCTAAGGGTGAATGGCGAATTTAAGGTGTCTTTTTGATCAGGTGAGAGGGACGGTAGGTTTAGTGCTTTTAGGTACTCACGAATGGAGTCTTCTGAGGTTACTGGGGGGTTTTCAGTTTTTTCTATGTTATAGAGGCTGGAGTAAAACTCAGCAAAAGCCTCCCCAATTTGTGAGGGGATTTTAAGGAGGGAACCTCCTTTAACGATGCCATGTATACGTGCGATACTAGTTCTGTTTCTAAGTTTATTGGCTAAGAGAGTATCCGCCTTATTGCCCTTATAGAAGTATAGTTGCTTCAGTTTAGTTAAGTTGTCCTGGGTTCTCCGAAGCTCTAGTTGAGATATGTGGTTTTTAATGTTGGTGATTTGGGTCGTTACGGAGTTAGTAGGCTTTACTCTATTTAGGGCCTCTAATTCTCTAAGTTTAATGTGAGACTGAGACAGTGAGAGTCCCGCTTGCTTTCGTAGTTTAGCCTGTTCAGAGATCATTAAGCCTCTTATGGTCGCTTTAGTAGCTCCCCAGAGGGTGTCATCACCCACTTGTGCTCGGTCATTAATTTCTAGGAAGTGTCTGATTTCTGTGCGTAATTTTTCTCTAAGGGGGATATCTTGCAAAAGGTTGTGGGGCATGCGCCAGGAGGGTCTGGAGCGAGTGGTATTTTAAGATATAAGGTCGATGGTAACACAGTCGTGATCAGACCAAGGGCAAATATGGATGGCCGTGTTAGTTACTAGGTCAAGGGAGTCTGCCGTAGAGAATATGTAGTCAAGTCTGGCGTATTGTCGGTGTGACGGTGAGTAGTGGGTGTAGTCTCTGTCCTGAGTGTGGAAAGCCCTCCAGATGTCGAAGAACCCTGAGCCTGTCATAAGTGTGCGGAATTTCGCAGAAAGTCTTTCTGTAGGGGGAGGAGTCCTAGCTAAGTCAGAGGATTTTCTATCTAGTTTCGGTTCCCAAGTCATGTTGAAGTCGCCCGAGATAATGACCCTACCTTGTTTGTGCTGAGAGATGACATGGAGGATGTGTTTGAGGCACTTAGGTTGATGAATGTTGGGTAGGTAGACTGAGACAAGTGTGTAGAGCACGTGGTTAATATTACAGATTAGAATAATATATCTGGCCTGTGGGTCTCTGATGGTCATGACTGGTTCAAAAGCTAGTCTCTTATGCAAGAGGATTGCAGTGCCCCTGGCTTTTTTGGTAAAGGGAGCATGTTCAATGTGCGTGTAATCCCTACAGGAGAGTCTGATCGGTTCATCGTTTAACCAATGCGTCTCTTGGAGGAATACTATGTCAGGGTTGTGGTGCCTCAACGAGCGCAAAAGGAGACTTCTCTTAAAGGGAGTATTAAGTCCTCTAACGTTGTGGGTTAGAAACCTCAAAGGAGAGGAAGTCATGTCTAGTAGTGATTGAGAGTTGGGACCGGGAAGTCGTTGTACCTAGGCCCGGAAGACAAAATGGGGAGAATAGAGAGGAGGGGGAAAGGTAGGTAGGAAAGGGTGGCACTTAGCAGTGCCTCTGATGTGGTGGAAGTAGTCCACCTCAAGAGAGCCCTAGTGTGGGCTTCAATTGGGGGGCTGAATAAACAGCTCCGGAGCTAGCTCAGTGTAGCAGAAGCGTCAGCCCCGCTCCAGGGACGAATTTATCAAAACATAAAGTGCTTAAATCGAAGTAATTACAAAACAGCAGGTAACAAAACTTATCATAACTTATTAAATATAACTTATTCGAAAGGTGAACATTGTGACGGCTTATAGAATCTCACAGGGGACCTGCCTGCCTCAGAATGCAGGCTGGTCGGTAGAAACCATCAGGGGAGACCTAATAGCCGACTTATTTATAAACTAGATCAAGTAACTTCAGAAGGAGCCTATTCAGCATGCTCAGGGTGTCCTTGAGAAACTTGCAGATGTTGAGTCTTGGGTCTTTTTATTCTCTGTTCTTTTATTGACCACTCAGGAGCTGAAGCTTTCAGGGTAGATTGAGGTTGAGCCCGTACATTTTGGGGGTCGACTAATAAACCCCATGAGGTCAGCAGAGTCGCACCCTGCGAGGGTGTGGTAATGGTTATGGACTGGTTGTCTTTGGTAACTATGAGTCTGGTTGGGAACCCCCATCGATAACGGTAGTTAGCCCTACGCAGAGCAGTGGTCACCGACTGGAAGTGTCGGCGCTGTTGGAGGGTGTGTGCTGAAAGGTCAGGTAATATTTGTACTCCCTCGAACCTTCCACTTAAGTTTGGTTTACGATAAGCAGCTTGAAGGAGGCGATCTTTATATAGGTAGCTATGGAAGCACACCACAATGTCCCTCGGCTTGTCAGAACTCACCGACCTGGGGCGCAGAGCCCTATGCGCTCTCTCTATTGTGCCAGACAGTCCTTCAGGGGTGCCTATCAGCTCTTTGAAGAGGTCTTGGAGGTAACCTTGGATATCTGCTGGAGCTACCGTTTCTGGGACTCCTCTGAATCTGATATTACTGCGCCTCGATCTGTCCTCCATATCAGCCAGTTTAGATTCTAATTGTGAGATCTGCTCAGCCAGGTTTTCAGCATAGGCCAGGATATTGGATTGGTCCACAGCTTGATCATCTTGCTTGCGCTCCAGCGCATCAACCCTGTCACCAATTTCTGAGATTTCCTTTTTGAGTTCAGCTGAGCTGCGTTGGATTTCTTGGGTGATGGACTTAGTCTGGATGGCCAGAAGTTTCTTGAGCGATGATTCTGTAATGTAATGTTGGGAGGAAGATGCTGAGTGTTGGCTAGATTGAGATTCTTCATCTTGGGACTCCGGTTCACTCATTGCACCTCCTGGTTGGGATGGGGTTTCCTTAGAAACGTGGGCAAAATGGTCAAAGACTGTCTTCCTGGGTTTGGGGTTAGACTTTGAATGCTTCTTTATCATGTGAGGCATCTTATAGGTTAATGGTTAGATCCCTGGAAGGCAAAGTAGTGAATCTCTGGAGGCTCAAGAGCAATATCCTGCTGTTTTGAAAGAAATTCAAGGGTTATACATACTAAAATCAAGCACGTAGTTTACATAATACCTATCACATTGTTGGAGCGGGGCTGATTTACACATCAAGAGGAGAAATTACATGAGTGTACAGTTTTGTTACCACCACGCTAGTCCCTCACCTCGGGGAGCAGGGGGATACGACCCGAAGGAAGGGAAAAGGGAGTTGGAAGTGACCCACCCGGACAAGCCGGGCGGGAGCGGGGAGGTGAGGGGTTAGTCAGTAGGGTATAGAAATCAGTCAGTATACCACAGGTGGATTGTTAGTTCAGTGAGGGCAAGCCTGACTGTGTCAAAATATGAGGTGAGAGAGTGAGAGTATTACACAGACGGGCTTATAAACCTAGATTACCCGGAGTAGTGGCCCCTGTCAGCTAGTGCTCAGAACAAGAAGCTAAGTTTGCTTCCTAAGATAGTAAATAATTCAGGTAAGTGCAATAAGCAGACAGGAGCAACTGGGGTTCAGGCAAAATGGAATCACAGAGTGAGTATGGGCGATATTATACAGCAGTCCCTGCAAAGGAAATGAAGCATACAGTTGCTTAATATACAGGCAAGACTAGTATTATGGACTGGACCTGCAGGAGAAAGCTATGTTCAATAATATGTAGTGTCCAAATTCCTGTGAAGAGAAAGGTATGGTTAATATATCACAGAAAAAAAAAAAAAAGGAAAAGAGTGGGCATAAGGTTTCTCACAAAAAGCATGCAAAACATTAAAAGCCAGTATAAGAGAAACAGATCCTCTCCAGTCAATAAATGTGGATGTCTCTAGGCTAGGTAAATCAATATCGCTGTTATTAAGCTTTTATGAAATCTCCCTTAGCTTCTATGACAGCAGGGCCTGGGGTCTGGCAGCAGGAGACAAAAGTACAACCAAGGCTTGTGTGAGATGAGGATTGCAGTGACTGAGGCCCACCCACTGTGTGATATGTTAGCTTAGTCACCAGTTTAAATAAGTCTGTGGGCTTTTAGAGGTAAAGGTACGGGAGGTATAGCAGGCCTTAGTGATATCCCCCAGGCTCATATACTCCTATTAAGTCACCCCGTGTACTAAACTCAGGCGGTGAAATGCTGCGGGGCGTTATTGAAGCTGGTCAGGTCCGACGCGGCACTATAGCCAGAGAGACTCAGAGGGGATAAGATGGCGTCTTTTCGCGCCACAGGTTCTCTAACAGAGAGATGCCAGATGCGGTCAGCTGCACTTACCAACTCGGCCCCTCACCACCTCTCGACAGGAACTCAACTCTTGGGAGCAGCGGTAGCCAGAGATCCCTCCGGTAACTTCTGTGGGGGCCTGAGCGGTGTCGCGTGCAGGGTAAGCTGAGTATCCTCTCGGTTCCAGGGTAAGTTTCAAGAAGTCGCTGTGGGTGATGCCTCTGCAGCTCCGGAGCGGAGCCCCAACCCTCCGGTGCTGCAGTTTGGTTGAAGTCTGTGTCGGCTTCTTTTGCTTAGGGCAGCCAGGGAGCCTCCGGTTCAGATCTCGGCAGTCGGTAGATCACCAGGCTTGCAGTTTGCAGATTCTTTTCCCTCCGGTAAGTGTGGCTGCTCACTCCGCTTTGTATATGCTGTGTTCTTCGTCTGGAGCGGTGTCCCGGCCCTCCAGATCCGCACGCCTGCTCTCTCCAAGCTCCGATCTCCGCTGCTTTATAAGGGTGTCCGCGTGGTTCAGCTGCCTGTCTCTTGTACTTCACCGTTAGGACAGCGAGTGATACACTGGGATCAGGATGCTGACACTAAAGAGGATTCTCTGTTTGATACTTCGGTCGTCGGAGCGGAGCCCCGACCCTCCGGCGACCGTCACAAGTGCCAGGCTCTGAGCTCTTGATTTTCTTTGTCCCCTATCAGCGTTACCCGTCCAAAGGGCAAAATGAACTGTCTATGTGATCTGGGGTATATAACAGTATCACTTATGGGGAAAAATCTGGTAGCTAAATCAACTTTTATAAAACTTGCTAATAGAACTAGGACAGAGCTCTCATGAGATGCGTCCATCCAGCTCGGCAGTTAGCTCCGCCCCCCTTCAACATAATATTTTAAAGCTCTAACAACATCCAAAGAATGCAATGATTTCTCCTTAGAATTCTTAGGATTAGGGCATAATGAAGGAACTACAATTTCTCTACTAATGTTGTTGGAATTCACAACCTTAGGTAAAAATTCAAAAGAAGTTCGCAACACTGCCTTATCTTGATGAAAAATCAGAAAAGGAGACTCACAAGAAAGAGCAGACAATTCAGAGACTCTTCTGGCAGAAGAGATGGCCAAAAGGAACAAAACTTTCCAAGAAAGTAATTTAATGTCCAATGAATGCATAGGTTCAAACGGAGGAGCTTGAAGAGCCCCCAGAACCAAAATCAAACTCCAAGGAGGAGAAATTGACTTAATGACAGGTTTTATACGAACCAAGGCTTGTACAAAACAATGAATATCAGGAAGATTAGCAATCTTTCTGTGAAAAAGAACAGAAAGAGCAGAGATTTGACCTTTCAAGGAACTTGCGGACAAACCTTTATCTAAGCCATCCTGAAGAAACTGTAAAATTCTCGGAATTCTAAAAGAATGCCAGGAAAAATGATGAGAAAGACACCAAGAAATATAAGTCTTCCAGACTCTATAATATATCTCTCTAGATACAGATTTACGAGCCTGTAACATAGTATTAATCACAGAGTCAGAGAAACCTCTTTGACCAAGAACCAAGCGTTCAATCTCCATACCTTTAAATTTAAGAATTTGAGATCCTGATGGAAAAAAGGACCTTGCGACAGAAGGTATGGTCTTAACGGAAGAGTCCACGGTTGGCAAGAGGCCATCCGGACAAGATCCGCATACCAAAACCTGTGAGGCCATGCTGGAGCTACCAGCAGAACAAACTAGCATTCCTTCAGAATCTTGGAGATTACTCTTGGAAGAAGAACTAGAGGCGGAAAGATATAGGCAGGATGATACTTCCAAGGAAGTGATAATGCATCCACTGCCTCCGCCTGAGGATCCCGGGATCTGGACAGATACCTGGGAAGTTTCTTGTTTAGATGAGAAGCCATCAGATCTATTTCTGGAAGTTCCCACATTTGAACAATCTGAAGAAATACCTCTGGGTGAAGAGACCATTCGCCCGGATGCAACGTTTGGCGACTGAGATAATCCGCTTCCCAATTGTCTATTCCTGGAATATGAACCGCAGAGATTAGACAGGAGCTGGATTCCGCCCAAACCAGAATTCGAGATACTTCTTTCATAGCCAGAGGACTGTGAGTCCCTCCTTGATGATTGATGTATGCCACAGTTGTGACATTGTCTGTCTGAAAACAAATGAACGATTCTCTCTTCAGAAGAGGCCAAGACTGAAGAGCTCTGAAAATTGCACGGAGTTCCAAAATATTGATCGGTAATCTCACCTCCTGAGATTCCCAAACCCCTTGTGCTGTCAGAGACCCCCACACAGCTCCCCAACCTGTAAGACTTGCATCTGTTGAAATTACAGTCCAGGTCGGAAGAACAAAAGAAGCCCCCTTAACTAAACGATGGTGATCTGTCCACCACGTCAGAGAGTGTCGTACAATCGGTTTTAAAGATATTAATTGAGATATCTTTGTGTAATCCCTGCACCATTGGTTCAGCATACAGAGCTGAAGAGGTCGCATGTGAAAACGAGCAAAGGGGATCGCGTCCGATGCAGCAGTCATAAGACCTAGAATTTCCATGCATAAGGCTACCGAAGGGAATGATTGTGACTGAAGGTTTCGACAAGCTGAAATCAATTTTAGACGTCTCTTGTCTGTCAAAGACAGAGTCATGGACACTGAATCTATCTGGAAACCCAAAAAGGTTACCCTTGTCTGAGGAATCAATGAACTTTTTAGTGAATTGATCCTCCAACCATGATTTTGAAGAAACAACAAAAGTCGATTCGTATGAAATTCTGCTAAATGTGAAGACTGAGCAAGTACCAAGATATCTTCCAAATAAGGAAATACCACAATACCCTGTTCTCTGATTACAGATAGAAGGGCACCGAGAACTTTTGTAAAAATTCTTGGAGCTGTTGCTAGGCCAAACGGCAGAGCCACAAACTGGTAATGCTTGTCTAGGAAAGAGAATCTCAGAAACTGATAATGCGCTGGATGATGAATCGGAATATGCAGATATGCATCCTGTAAATCTATTGTAGACATATAATGCCCTTGCTAAGCAAAAGGCAGGATAGTCCTTACAGTTACCATTTTGAATGTTGGTATCCTTACATAACGATTCAATATTTTTAGATACAGAACTGGTCTGAAGGAATTCTCCTTCTTTGGTACAATGAAGAGATTCGAATAAAACCCCAGCCCCTGTTCCAGAACTGGAACTGGCATAATTACTCCAGCCAACTCTAGATCTGAAACACATTTCAGAAATGCTTGAGCTTTCGCTGGGTTTACTGGGACACGGGAAAGAAAGAATCTCTTTGCAGGAGGTCTTATCTTGAAACGATTCTGTACCCTTCTGAAATAATGTTCTGAATTCAAAGATTGTGAACAGAATTGATCCAAATTTCTTTGAAAAAACGTAATCTGCCCCCTACCAGCTGAGCTGGAATGAGGGCCGCACCTTCATGTGGACTTAGAAGCTGGCTTTGCTTTTCTAGAAGGCTTGGATTTATTCCAGACTGGAGATGGTTTCCAAACTGAAACTGCTCCTGAGGATGAAGGATCAGGCTTTTGTTCTTTGTTGAAACGAAAGGAACGAAAACGATTATTAGCCCTGTTTTTACCCTTAGATTTTTTATCCTGTGGTAAAAAAGTTCCTTTCCCACCAGTAACAGTTGAGATAATAGAATCCAACTGAGAACCAAATAATTTATTACCCTGGAAAGAAAGGGAAAGTAGAGTCGATTTAGAAGACATATCAGCATTCCAAGTTTTAAGCCATAAAGCTCTTCTAGCTAAAATAGCTAGAGACATAAACCTGACATCAACTCTGATAATATCAAAAATGGCATCACAGATAAAATTATTAGCATGTTGAAGAAGAATAATAATGTTATGAGAATCATGATCTGTTACTTGTTGCGCTAAAGTTTCCAACCAAAAAGTTGAAGCTGCAGCAACATCCGCCAAAGATATAGCAGGTCTAAGAAGATTACCTGAACACAAATAAGCTTTTCTTAGAAAGGATTCAATTTTCCTATCTAAAGGATCCTTAAAGGAAGTACCATCTGCCGTAGGAATAGTAGTACGTTTAGCAAGGGTAGAGATAGCCCCATCAACTTTAGGGATTTTGTCCCAAAACTCTAATCTGTCAGACGGCACAGGATATAATTGCTTAAAACGTTTAGAAGGAGTAAATGAATTACCCAATTTATTCCATTCCCTGGAAATTACTTCAGAAATAGCACCAGGAACAGGAAAAACTTCTGGAATAACTACAGGAGATTTAAAGACCTTGTCTAAACGTTTAGATTTAGTATCAAGAGGACCAGAATCCTCAATTTCTAATGCAATTAGGACTTCTTTAAGTAAAGAACGAATAAATTCCATTTTAAATAAATATGAAGATTTATCAGCATCAACCTCTGAAACAGAATCCTCTGAACCAGAAGAATCATTAGAATCAGAATGATGATGTTCATTTAAAAATTCATCTGGATAAAGAGAAGTTTTAAAATACTTTTTATGTTTACTAGAAGGAGGAATAACAGACATAGCCTTCTTAATAGATTCAGAAACAAAATCTCTTATGTTATCAGGAACACTCTGAACATTAGATGTTGATGGAACTGCAACAGGTAATGGTATTTTACTAAAGGAAATATTTTCTGCATTAACAAGTTTGTCATGACATTTAATACAAACAACAGCTGGAGGAACAGCTACCAAAAGTTTACAGCAGATACACTTAGCTTTGGTAGTTCCAGCACCAGGCAGCGATTTTCCTGAAGTATCTTCTGGCTCAGATGCAACATGAGACATCTTGCAATATGTAAGAGAAAAAACAACATATAAAGCAAAATTGATCAAATTCCTTAAATGACAGTTTCAGGAATGGGAAAAAATGCCAAAGAACAAGCTTCTAGCAACCAGAAGCAATGAAAAATGAGACTTAAATAATGTGGAGACAAAAGCGATGCCCATATTTTTTTAGCGCCAAATAAGACGCCCACATTATTTGGCGCCTAAATGCTTTTGGCGCCAAAAATGACGCCACATCCGGAACGCCGACATTTTTGGCGCAAAAGAACGTCAAAAAATGACGCAACTTCCGGCGACACGTATGACGCCGGAAACAGAAAAGATTTTTTGCGCCAAAAAAGTCTGCGCCAAGAATGACGCAATAAAATGAAGCATTTTCAGCCCCCGCGAGCCTAACAGCCCACAGGGAAAAAAAAGTCAAATTTTTTAAGGTAAGAAAAAATGATTGATTCAAATGCATCATCCCAAATATGAAACTGATAAAAAAATAAGGAATGTTGAACATCCTGAGTCAAGGCAAATAAATGTTTGAATACATATATTTAGAACTTTATAAAAAAAGCGCCCAACCATAGCTTAGAGTGTCACAGAAAATAAGACTTACTTACCCCAGGACACTCGTCTACATGTTGTAGAAAGCCAAAGCAGTACTGAAACGAAAATCAGCAGAGGTAATGGTATATATATAAGAGTATATCGTTGATCTGAAAAGGGAGGTAAGAGATGAATCTCTACGACCGATAACAGAGAACCTATGAAATAGACCCCGTAGAAGGAGATCATTGCATTCAAATAGGCAATACTCTCCTCACATCCCTCTGACATTCACTGCACGCTGAGAGGAAAACCGGGCTCCAACCTGTTGCGGAGCGCATATCAACGTAGAATCTAGCACAAACTTACTTCACCACCTCTATAGGAGGCAAAGTTTTTAAAACTGATTTGTGGGTGTGGTGAGGGGTGTATTTATAGGCATTTTGAGGTTTGGGAAACTTTGGCCCTCCTGGTAGGAATGTATATCCCATACGTCACTAGCTCATGGACTCTTGCTAATTACATGAAAGAAATTAAGTTAAAGTTGAACGATAACTTCAAAATAACCAATTAAGATCAGGAGCTCTTCACATATACGTCCTACCGCAACAGCTATAGGCACCGCCCCCCGTTTTTCAAACTTTTTATATGTTAAAAGGTTTTTTTTATACATTTATTGTTCATTAATTATTAAAACATTTTCTGTTTTGGTGAGATTTTAATCTAAAATCAAGAAGAACACTGCAGAATATTAATTTCCATAAAAATAAAAAGTGACCACAGCATATATTATCTTCTTAAACTAACCATATATTGATATACATATCTAAAATGTCATCTGTGACTGTTTCAAAGTGTAATTTCATATGCGCAACATCATAGAATTATTTCAAATTGTCTTGCAATTAGACATGTGTAATTTGTTTCAGCCGAATTTCGTTTTCAAATGAATTTTGGCCGATTCAGAGATTTGAATGAATCCGAATTTCCGAATTGGAACCATAACTAAAATCCAGAAAAATTCAGGAAATGAATAAATCATTTTCCTAATTTTCGGATCCATTCTTAATTCATATTCGGAATTTTTCATTGTTCTAATCTAAACCGCAGTTCCCGACACTAACTAAATCACTAAATAAAGCTATTAGCCCCTAAACCGCAGTTCCCCAACGTCGCCGACACTAACTAAACCTATTAACCCCTAAATCACAGTTCCCCGACATCACCAACACTAACTAAACCTATTAACCCCTAAACTGCCATTCCCAAACATCGCCAATACTAACTAAACCTATTAACCTATTAACCCCTAAACCGCAGTTCCGACATCGCCGACACTAACTTAACATATTAACCCCTAAACCGCCGTTCCCAAACATCACCAACACTAAAATGTCATCTGCCCCCACATCGCAAGAACCTAAATTAAACAATTAACACCTAAACCTAACATCCCCTAACTTTAAACAGCCAATAGGATTTAAGCAGCTCTAATTCCTATTAGCTGATTTTAATTTTTCAGCCAATAAGAATGCAACTGCACCCCAATATAAAAGGGGTACCTTGTATTGAATCCTCAGTGTGTGGCGGACGATCGAATAAAGAGGACATCCATGTCGGACCAATGGACCTCTGCCTCGGCACATCGACCACTCCACCTCCGCAGGGATGAAGAAGATGCCGGTCCCACGATGGATGAAGATGGAGTCGCCTGGATGAAGATGCTTCGCCGCTGGGATTTAGATCTTTCACCGGACTTCAGCAACTGTGAGTACCGATTTTGGGGTTAGTCTTAGGTGTTTTGTTTTTTAGATTAGGGCTTTTTATTTTAATGGGCCGAAAAAGAGCTGAATGCCCTTTTAAGGGCAGTAAAAGAGCTGAATGCCCTTTTAAGGGCAATGCCCATACAAATGCCCTTTTCAGGGCAATGGGTAGATTAGTTTTTTTTAGTTAGGTTTTTTTATTTTGGGGGTTGGGGGCTTGGGGGTTTGTAATGTTAGGGGGTGTTTGTTTTTATTTGTTTGCAAAAGAGCTGTTAACTTTAGAAAAGGCCCTTTTAAGTGCTATTGGTAGTTTATTATAGATTAGGGTTTTTTTTAATTTGGGGTGGGTTTTTTTTTAAACAGGGTATTAGGATAGGAATCATTTTATTAATTTTGGATAATTAAGTTTGTTATTTTTTGTAATGGCTTTTTTTGGGGTGTTTATTTTTTTTATTTTAGATTAGGCATTTTTTATTTTTAATGGGCTATTCAGAATAGAATAATGCATATGAATAAAGAATGCATCCGAAAAAATGAACGGATCCGAAAAAAACGATTTAACTTAACATAACTAATTTGCCAAAACAATTTTTTTTTAAACTTAACTAAACTAATTTAAATGAAATTATTTATTTAACTAATGAAAACTAAACAAAATTTTTACCGTTGCACATGTCTACTTGGAATACTATCAAACAAAGTAAAGGACAGTTTTGCATTTTATTGAAAATAAAGCGCAAAACCCATGGTTGGGAGGATTGTGATCACCAAAGCCATTGCTGTCCATGCATTCTATGTGTAATTTTCTGAGCATTTCCCAGTATGGAAGTTGTGTTTTTGCTTGGATTATGATCACTTAAAACTTGAAAAGGGAGACAAAAAAATAGCCAACTGAAATGATTAGAATTGGCCCTACAATTTGTTAAGGGGGCAGTAAAATGTATTCATTGGGTTGCCCAGGTTGGATAAATTTTGGTCTTTATGAAATTTCTTCCCTATTATTCTGTAAGGGATTGGACAATGTCTTCAGAAATTTCTTCCCTATTATTCTGTAAGGGATTGGACAATGTCTTCAGTACACACAACATCAAATAAACTTTTACCCAGGTATGTTAGAGGGATGGTACTATTTTCTTGCTGAAAGTAATGCAAGAGGGCAAATGGTACTTTGAGCCAGAGCATTATAAGATTTTTGAAGGGCTCACCTTCTACATCTGAAAAGTAAGCACCTCCAATAGCAATCAAGCTTGTTTTTTTTTAATATCTGCTTAAAAATACAATTTGAGCAGAATTCCCCAAAGTAATCAAGTGGTGGTTGATGGTTATGGCTAATGGCTACCTCCCTGCACATATGCTGACCTTGCACTGCTGTAAAACATGGATGCTTCATCTACACTCTCTCTACTCTAGCTGGTACTGATTATAGGTGTTGGTTCATCTCAGAACTCTTCAGATGCCCTAACACCTTGGCTCCGCTCATCGCATTCCACACAACTTGCTTTGTTGCCACACCTTGCTACAGCAATGAGAGATGATGAAACCGTGCCAGATGTACTGCTGCTATTTTGTGTTCCTTGTGTTGAATGTTGGCTGTGACTCCTCCTAAACCTCCTCTGGCTCATAGTCTGGATTTTCCTCCTCTATGATAAATTGCAGAAGTTTCAGCATTTCAGAAGATGTGGGGGTTAGAACGTCCTCTGCAATTTTAGACAGCATGAAAACTGATCTACTGCACTGCTGCTGCTAGCTGCTTCCTCAGCTGACTTTCAGGATTAGGAAGGACACCACTAAATAAAATGGGCTTTGCCTTGAAGCAGACGTGATGCTGGCACATGGGGCATGAGTGGCAGAGGTGGTGCTCAAGCTAATAAAAAATAACTTTGGTCTTGTAATATGAGAGCAAAAATAGAAGTGCTATTTATTATGCTTGAGCAAAGTTAACACACAATAGATCCTTTCCAAGCTTATTTTTAATAGCTCAAGCAGTAATCTAGTACACAAAACACATTGGCATGTCCCTCACATAACAGACTTTTATGGGGGCATACAGTAAGCCAATGTATCGCAAAAGATTTGCTGGAGTTCTTCATGTACTTTAAATATCATGGTGCATTTGTTCAGATATTCGTTTTTGGGAAAACGAGATGAATAGCTGTGTTTCCATAATGAATTTGCATTAATTAGGATACAAATGCACATGTCTACTACACACAAACACTAATATATATATATATATATATATATATATATATATATATATATATATATATACATACACACACATACACACAAACACTAATATATATATATACTTATATATATATATATATATATATATATATATATATATATAAAAAAAAAAAATATATATATATATCTATACACACATACACACACACACAAATCAACCAAGTGAAGGCCATGCCAATTACCCCAAGTAAGGTACATATTTTCTTAATATCTGGACCACATATTAAAATAATATGTACCTGCATTAAGAGGATTTAATTCATTCTTACATTGAATAATAAAGATTATTTTATTATAACAACACAAGTAATTAGGTTTTGAAATCAGGACAAATAATTAATAGTGGTGAATACAATACGAAACTATTAATACAAACTATCTTTGCATTTCAGTTTTCATTTATATCTCTGCATAATGGAATATTTATTTATTTATTTAAAGGGCAATATTAGTGATAAAATTATCTTCTGTAATTCATTAAAGCATGGGATTTTATCAATAGTGATGCTGCAACTCAATGTGTTTAATCCCCACAAATGTGTTAAATAGTTAAAGTAATGCTTGGGACCCGCAAACACTGCTGGTCCTGAGCAGAAACAGTCACTGATGCAATAAGCAGCACTAGTCTCTAGTTTCCTAATTTTTGCCCAGTTTATACCACACAATTATAGTAATAATGAAGGCAAGCCCTCACTAATATGAAAAAAAACAGTTATCCAGTTCATGCAAAAAGAAGAGAACTCGCTGGATTTTCAATAAATATTGCAAAGTGAGATTGCTCACACAGATTGCTTCTTTTTGGTCCAGTGAGGCCACCGTAGTCTGTATTATCAGACCATTTCCTCCACCTGGCTTTTTGTGATAGAGCTGATGGGCAATCCACAGTCTGCATCGAGACCTGATGTAGTGTTCCCTTGAAAACGGAGCTGTTTACAGAGATCCTAAACTGTAAGTTCGGATAGACATCTGTAAATATTGATAACCAGCATACTTTTGAGAACGTTTTCTCTATCTACATTTACAGAGTTCTGACTCCACCTATGAAATTGATGTGTTAACTCCTTGCTGGAAGAAAATATTTACTTTACTTACATACAATATTGGATATCCTTTGTATACAACTAATACAACAAAAGGAATCTCCTTTTAAGGGACACGGTACCCAAATTGTGTCTTTCGTGATTCAGATAGAGCATGCAACTTTAAGCAAGTTTCTAATTTACTCCTATTATCAATTTTTCTTCATTCTCTTGGTATCTTTATTTGAAAAGCAAGAATGTAAGTTAAGATGCCGGCCCATTTTTGGTGAATAACCTGGGTTGTTCTTGCTGATTGGTGGATAAATTCACCCACCAATAAACAAGTGCTGTCCAGTGTACTCCACCAAAAAGTGTCTGGCTCCTTAGCTTAGATGCTTTCTTTTTCAAATAAAGATAGCAAGAGAACAAAGAAAAATTGATAATAGGAGTAAATTAGAAAGTTGCTTAAAATTGCATGCTCTATCTGAATCACAAAAGAAAAAAATTGGGCTCAGTGTTCCTTTAAGAGACTACTTCAATTTTGCACAATAACACAGCTCTTTCATGCATACTATATTGCGCAGCAATATTCTGTTTAGTCTCTTGCAAACTAACGCCTAGATTACGACTTATGAGGTAACAGGGGTGCGGTGCTAACGAGCCTTTTTTTCTCACCGCTCCCTTTTTTTTTTTTTTTTTTTCCTCTCTCTTCTTAATTAATGGATATGGATACTAGTTGTATAATGGTTTCCTGGAATATAGGAGGCTTAACATCTCCTATTAAAAGAAAGACAATTATATCTTACTTAAAAAAGATTAACACAGATATTGCCCTCCTCCAGGAAACACACATGAAAATGGATGAAATTATTAAACTCAAAAAATCATGGGTTCAGGAAGTCATTGCAGCTTCAGCCCTGAAAAGAAGAGGGGGAGTATCAATTTTAATTGGCAAA
This sequence comes from Bombina bombina, assembly GCF_027579735.1. NCBI lineage: Eukaryota > Metazoa > Chordata > Amphibia > Anura > Bombinatoridae > Bombina > Bombina bombina. Next base: position 830,433,214 of record NC_069499.1, read on the forward strand.
AAAATCAAGGCTGTATCTACAGTCCTCGAAACAGATCCAGGTGGGAGATACTTATTGTTAAGGGTTAAGATCGCTAAGAGTACATATACACTTTGTAACATATATGCACCAAATATTATTGATTATGAATTTTGGGATAATCTGCAAACTAAAATTCTCGCTAAAAGAGAGGGCTTGTTAATAATCGGTGGAGACTTCAATATGTCTCCACACTACGTATTAGATAGGTTAAGGCAAGATGCGCGAATTGTAAGAACAAAGAAAGATAACTTGGAAACTAACATTTTCTCTAAATTGTTGTCTAATTTAAAAGTTAAGGACATTTGGAGACTGTATAATCCAGACACTAAAAGTTACACATGCCTCTCGAAGGCTCATAAAACGCTCTCAAGGATTGACTTACTCTTGGTAGATGAGAAATTTTTAAATCTAAATATAGAATCTAAAATCCTTCCAGTCACAGTCTCGGATCATGCCCCGATAACTTTTGAATTATGCACTCGAAATCTTAGAAACAAAAATTCACGATTTTACTTCCCACAGTATTTGGCTACAGATCCAGAATTCAAAACTATGTTGAGCTTGAAGCTCCAAGAATACGCCAAACTAAATAGTGAGTATGTTAATAGACCAATGATTTTCTGGGAAGCTGCAAAAGCAGTAATGAGGGGGGAGATTTAAGCATACAACATTAATAGAACTAAAAAATATTAAAAGAAGGAAGAGGATATCTTGGAAACATTATTAAATACGTATAACAAGTACATATTGAATAAAACTCCTGAAACATGGAATAGATATACGCAAGCCAAAAAGGAGACACCTTCCTCCTACAAAAAACTACACAGAGAGAATTAAAATCATAAGCACAACTATTTAAATATGGAAACAAAGCTGGCAAACTCCTTGCCAACTTAGTTAAACAAGATAAAGGATCTGCTTTAATTGAGTCTATCAAGAAAGGGGATACATTAATTACAAAACCAGAGGAGATTTTAAATGTAATGGTAGAGTACTATAAGGATCTTTACTCGCTAAGGGCATCAAATAAGAAGGAATGTGTACATTTTTGGGAACAGATCTCCTGCCCAAGTATAACAGAGGAATTAAATGAAAAGGTGAACTCCCCTATTACCGAGGCGGAGGTTAGGAAGAGTATCGAAGATATGCCTAACAATAAGACGTCAGGCCCCGATGGCTTGCCCAGTGAATTTTACAAAATTATTTCGCCATTGATAGTTCCGTACTTGAAAAAGCTATTTAATAGTATGTACACTGAGGGAAATCCGCCCTCTGCTAGCTTTGCTTCTTCTTTCACAACGCTTCTACCAAAGTCTGAGAAAGATTTAACTCAGAAGGAGTCGTATAGGCCAATAGCTTTGTTAAATGCGGACTATAAACTCATGACTTCCATCCTTGCCCAAAGAATGCAAATCCTTCTGCCAACTATAATACACAAAGATCAAGCCGGATTTTTAATAAATAGAAATTCTTCAGCTAAAATCCGTGAGTTGTTTCTCACTATTGATTATTTTTATTCAGAGTCAAACAAGGGTCAGGAGGGAAGACAGGATAATCATGATAAGGCAATCATTACAATCGATGCTGAGAAAGCATTCGACTCAGTCCACCATGACCATCTTCTCCATACGCTAGCTCAGTTTGGCTTTAAGGGTCAATTCACTAAATTCATTGAAAATCTCTACAATAAAGCCTCTACAAAGATAATAGTGAATGCCAGACAATCATCGGATATTTGTCTAGCTAGAGGTACTAGGCAGGGATGTCCTCTTTCCCCTTTGCTTTTTAACATCGCAATAGAACCTCTTGCAATAAGGATTAGGCAGTAAATTTAAGGAATTAAAATAGGCAATAGAGAGCTTAAGATAGCATTGTTTGCCGACGACATCTTGATATACATGAGAGAGACTCAGACAAACCTACTCAAGTTACTGTCAATTATAAGTCAGTTTAGCTTGTTCTCAGGTTATAAAATAAACGCATCCAAATCCGAATTGCTCTGGTTAAAAAGATCTGATCAACCTGAGAAAAACATACCTTTCAAAATCGTTAAAGAATAATTTAGATACTTAGGCATTCTAGTTTCTGCTTAACCAGAGAAGTGGTATAGTCTTAACATACCACCAATTATGAAGATAATTATGAATACATTGAAAAACTGGCAGAATCTTCCTATTTCACTATCAGGTCGTATTGCTCTATATAAAATGATATTGTTCCCAAATTTTTTTATATATTATTCAAAATATCCCAGTTCTTCTGAAAGGCAAGGATATTAAGATTTTAAATATGGCCCTCAGAAAATTCATCTGGCAAGGCAAAAGGCCTAGAATTGCTTTAGAAAAACTTAGCTTACCTCCAAAACTTGGAGGCTGTACTCTACCGGATCTTCACTTATATAACTTGGCAGGTTTGGCCAGAATTGTTGTAGATTAGATCTGCCTTAAAGACTATGTAACAGACAATGACCTAGAAAGGAATATAGCTTTTCCTCATCTTCCAGTAGAATTAATACATATTGAATTGGGGGAAATACCAAAGGAAATAAGAAATCTTAAATCTATTTCTACCCCAATTAAGGCTTGGTCAAAGATATGCAATTTGTTACAGATAGATAAAAAAAACCTCTAAGTATTTACCACTGAAAGGGAATCCTCACTTTATAATGGGTCTTCAGTCAGCCCCATTACAAAGGTGGCAAGAGGCAGGTCTAGATAAAGTAATACAATTAATTAACACCACAAGAAGGCATATCAAGGCATTTGCCGATTTAAGATCAGAGTTTGATCTCTCCCAAAAGGAATTCTATGTTTATCTACAGGCAAGACACTATACCTGGAAACTAATTAACCACTCAGGTTGGAACTGGTCATTGGGACCATTAGACAACTTGTTGACACAGGCTAAAAAGGGACGGATAGCAATCACCCACTGTTACCAAATTCTGAATTCAATAAAAGGCAGTAATAATCTTTCAAGAATTGAAGCTAAATGGGCGCCTTTCTTAGTGCAGGATCAGATTAAAGTAGAACACATCCAAATATCTATATCAGAAGTTAGACAAACAACTCTTTCTGCAACATGGCGAGAATCTCATATAAAACTTCTTTATATGACTTATTTTACCCCTGAAAAGGGACATAGATGGGGGAATCCTCAATTCAATAAATGCCCAAAATGTTCATTAACTGCGGCCAATCTAAAACACATGGTGTGGGAATGTCCAAAACTAAAAATAATGTGGAAGAAATTGGAATACTGGTTAAATAAAAGGGTCAGAATCTCCCACCTGGACCTGTCATTTACAAATGTATTATTTCTTAGATCAAATCCAAGAATTTCATCCGAGGAAATTTTTTTTGTCAATTTTGCCATATTAGCAACCAGATATATGATCTTTAAAAAATGGAAAGAAGTATCTGCTCCAACTATCTTAGGCCTAGATTTGGAGTTTGGCGGTAGCCGTGAAAAACAGCGTTAGAGGCTCCTAACGCTGGTTTTAGGCTAACTCCGGTATTTGGAGTCACTCAAAAAAGGGTCTAACGCTCACTTTTCAGCCGCGACTTTTCCATACCGCAGATCCCCTTACATAAATTGCGTATCCTATCTTTTCAATGGGATTTTTCTAACTCCGGTATTTAGAGTCGTGGCTGAAGTGTGCGTTAGAAATCTAACGACAAAACTCCAGCCGCAGGAAAAAAGTCAGTAGTTAAGAGCTTTCTGGGCTAACGCCGGTTCATAAAGCTCTTAACTACTGTACTCTAAAGTACACTAACACCCATAAACTACATATGTACCCCTAAACCGAGGTCCCCCCACATCGCCGCCACTCGATTAAATTTTTTTAACCCCTAATCTGCCGACCGCCACCTACGTTATACTTATGTACCCCTATTCTGCTGCCTCTAACACCGCCGACCCCTGTATTATATTTATAAAATATAATGTGACCGCACCACCCTTTCTAGAAAACACGCTCAGGCACGGGATAAAGTCCGGTCACAGACCATATAATAATAATAAAAAACATAAATCCCAGCCACTGAGTCTTAGAATCAAGAAGTTTTTTATTCTTCAACAAAGGATATGATCAAAGTGATCCTTCACACTATGCAATTATAACAAACATCGAGGAAACATCTGATATAGGTTCACTCAGATCCACACATACCCCATCCACCAAACACATCCGTGTCTAACCCTCAGCACAAATTATAAAACAAAAAACATCAGAAAATCAAAATAGTATCCAAAGTGAAAACTTCACTACCACTCCCAGGGCGTCCCCAGGGAGTGAAACTCGACACCACCAACTAAGGACTGTATTAAAGTTAGAACCATTGAGAGTGTCCGCTAGATCCGTAACTCTATAATATTGTATGAACCAAGAGTGTCTCGTAATGTTGCGGATACTCCTTAAACAAGAATGTCTCATTTATGTTACGAATATTCCAACTGTAACAATGCGTGATCACTTGAAAAACATAAGCAAATATCTTGTTGCCAATATACGAAGGCAGTCACAAGAAACATGACATGTTACAGTATTTGTAATCCATAATGGTTAATTCTGGTAACGACCTCAATGACAAATCTTGTAGTTATAAGAATGTTACGGTTCAAGTGTCCCTTTAACCTGACATGCTTCTGGCCATGTAATGTATAGTGGGGAGCTGCAAGCGTAATTTCGGCCCAAACACACACCCTCTTGAAACTTCACTCACGGTATCCTACACTACATCATACGTGTAATTCCTTACTGAAGAGGATACAGTACATTCCACAGTTAACTTTTATCCAAGCTGCGAGTATCTCATACCCTCATGGCAGCTTGTGGCCTTTGATGTGTTGGAAACAGAGAAAGTGCATAAACAGCAGTGTTACCTCCTTCAGCGTATGTGTGCTTTTCTAGGTAATACCGTGAGGCTCTCTATCTTCAGTGTGGTTATTGGGACCCTCCAATATAGAATTCTAGTCTCACCTCACAATTTTCTATGGCTCAGACAGCAGGATAGACAGGTCTCTGCGGTGGCGTCTACTCGTTCCGACGCGCGTTTCGGGACTCCGCCCCTTTGTCAAGGAATTTACAGGTAATGGTGGGGAGGTGCAATTTAAACAAAATTGTATGTATCCCTATTGGCTAATCACATACACACCTCCACTCTGACATCATGCTATACACATGCATTTTTGTTATCATTGCTTAGTTAGAAGACGAATGTATCTAAGACTCACAAATAGCTATTGATTGCTGCCAAATGAACGTAAACAACGTTGAACAATCTCCGTATTGTTAATATCGCAATAGTATGCCAATGCACGACACGTTATAAGATAAAACTCGCATATCCCACCAAATATATAATCAAAACGAAACAACTGCACGGTAAATGTTTAAACAAAATTTTTTGTATATACAAACGCTCACAACAATTTTCAATTTCAGCTCTATAACAGCTATCCTAAATCGTAACATAATGGATAAGCTTCCTGTCACTGGTATTCTGCACACTGAATGCCAGTCAGAGCTGACTTGTATTTAATATTAAATGTGGTGGCTCAGCATCGGGGATCCCTGTGCCGGATACCCTAATAAAGAATAAATTAACTTTGAAAAATTAAAGCTAGAACTGAGCTGAAATATATCTTCCACACAGAAAAACGTATCGTATGGGTCTCAAAAGAATTCTTACCTTATTAAATATTACTTCTCACAATCATATTTTATTTGACAAATGAGTCACACAGAAGAAACTCCTCCCTATATAGTCAATCATATTTTCAGGATAGATAGTGGATTGCCAGCTACTTCTATACATAGGGAACTGGACATTATGTATAGTATTTGATTGTCACAAGACCATATCGAACCTATCCTACGTCTCGTCATGAATCAGAAACGTGTTCATTGTTAGGTCTTGGCATCCAAGGTCGCAGTATTTTAATCCATTCCTGCTTCTCTTCCATTATTCATCTCTTGAAGAAGAACACATTCTATTGGTACCTACAGGACTGTGAGAAAGCAATTCACCACTTAGAGACTGAGGGCATTATGGCTCAAATAACATTTCCCCAGGAAATGTCTCTATTAAGGCCTTTGGGGACCATGGTATCTAATTGTCTGATCCATTGTGCTTCTTTGCGAAATAATATTTTTTGTCTGTCCCCTCCTCTACGTAAGGGGGAGACTCCATCAATGACTTGAAACCGTAACTGACTCTTATTGTGTGCCAATCGAGTAAAATGATGGGCCACAGGTGCATCTTCGTCATCCTTGCCTATGGCTGCTTTATGTTGACGTATCCTATCACGGACAGTCTGCGTGGTCTCTCCTACATATGCCAGGCCACATAGGCACTTAATGACATATATGACATATTTAGAATTGCAGGAGAACCTTCCATTAATTGGAATCCTTTTGCCTGAAAGCGGATGGGTGATGTGATCCCCTTGTAACATGGAATGACAAAGAGCACAATTCATACAGGAGAAGGAGCCTTTCTTAGTGACTGTAATAGGTTTTCTCATGGTACCCCAATCAGCCCGTATAAGTTCATCTTTCAAGTTTTTATTTCTCCTAAAAGAGAATAGTGGAGTCTCATTGAAGATCTTACCCACATGTATATCCTCTCTTAACAAGTGCCAGTGTTGTAATATTATCCTTTTGAAGACTTTACTATGTGACCCAAAATGGCTCACAAAAGGCACCGAAAATTGTTTGGCTTCACGAGTGGTCTTACTCAGTAGGCTAGCCCTATCAATATTCAATACTTTATTCATATTCTCTTCCAGAATTTGCATTGGATAACCTCTATCTAAGAATTTTTTAGACATTTCATCCAATCTCTGTAGGCAAATTACTGGATTATCCACAATCCTTTTGATTGTGAAGCTGGCCTAATGGAAGGTTTTTAATCAGAGAGGGGGGATGGAAACTTTCATACCGTAAGGTATTATTCCTATCCGTTTCTTTAGAGAATAAATCACTTCTGAGTTTGTGATCTACAATCGATATCATGGTGTCTAAAAAGCTTACTGCAGACTTGCTTGCTTCTATGGTAAACTTTAAAGATTCATGTGCCGAATTGAGTTTTGAAGGTTACAATAAGTCCATTTTGGGCTGGTATCGTTACATAGATGATATCTTCTTTATTTGGACTGGCAGTGACGATGGTCTGACACAATTCGTATCAAAACTCAATTCGGCACATGAATCTTTAAAGTTTACCATAGAAGCAAGCAAGTCTGCAGTAAGCTTTTTAGACACCATGATATCGATTGTAGATCACAAACTCAGAAGTGATTTATTCTCTAAAGAAACGGATAGGAATAATACCTTACGGTATGAAAGTTTCCATCCCCCCTCTCTGATTTAAAACCTTCCATTAGGCCAGCTTCTGCGGACCAAAAGGATTGTGGATGATCCAGTAATTTGCCTACAGAGATTGGATGAAATGTCTAAAAAATTCTTAGATAGAGGTTATCCAATGCAAATTCTGGAAGAGAATATGAATAAAGTATTGAATATTGATAGGGCTAGCCTACTGAGTAAGACCACTCGTGAAGCCAAAAAAATTTCGGTGCCTTTTGTGAGCCATTTTGGGTCACATAGTAAAGTCTTCAAAAGGATAATATTACAACACTGGCACTTGTTAAGAGAGGATATACATGTGGGTAAGATCTTCAATGAGACTCCACTATTCTCTTTTAGGAGAAATAAAAACTTGAAAGATGAACTTATTCGGGCTGATTGGGGTACCATGAGAAAACCTATTACAGTCACTAAGAAAGGCTCCTTCTCCTGTATGAATTGTGCTCTTTGTCATTCCATGTTACAAGGGGATCACATCACCCATCCGCTTTCAGGCAAAAGGATTCCAATTAATGGAAGGTTCTCCTGCAATTCTAAATATGTCATATATGTCATTAAGTGCCCATGTGGCCTGGCATATGTAGGAGAGACCACGCAGACTGTCCGTGATAGGATACGTCAACATAAAGCAGCCATAGGCAAGGATGACGAAGATGCACCTGTGGCCCATCATTTTACTCGATTGGCACACAATAAGAGTCAGTTACGGTTTCAAGTCATTGATGGAGTCTCCCCCTTACGTAGAGGAGGGGACAGACAAAAAATATTATTTCGCAAAGAAGCACAATGGATCAGACAATTAGATACCATGGTCCCCAAAGGCCTTAATAGAGACATTTCCTGGGGAAATGTTATTTGAGCCATAATGCCCTCAGTCTCTAAGTGGTGAATTGCTTTCTCACAGTCCTGTAGGTACCAATAGAATGTGTTCTTCTTTAAGAGATGAATAATGGAAGAGAAGCAGGAATGGATTAAAATACTGCGACCTTGGATGCCAAGACCTAACAATGAACACGTTTCTGATTCATGACGAGACGTAGGATAGGTTCGATATGGTCTTGTGACAATCAAATACTATACATAATGTCCAGTTCCCTATGTATAGAAGTAGCTGGCAATCCACTATCTATCCTGAAAATATGATTGACTATATAGGGAGGAGTTTCTTCTGTGTGACTCATTTGTCAAATAAAATATGATTGTGAGAAGTAATATTTAATAAGGTAAGAATTCTTTTGAGACCCATACGATACGTTTTTCTGTGTGGAAGATATATTTCAGCTCAGTTCTAGCTTTAATTTTTCAAAGTTAATTTATTCTTTATTAGGGTATCCGGCACAGGGATCCCCGATGCTGAGCCACCACATTTAATATTAAATACAAGTCAGCTCTGACTGGCATTCAGTGTGCAGAATACCAGTGACAGGAAGCTTATCCATTATGTTACGATTTAGGATAGCTGTTATAGAGCTGAAATTGAAAATTGTTGTGAGCGTTTGTATATACAAAAAATTTTGTTTAAACATTTACCGTGCAGTTGTTTCGTTTTGATTATATATTTGGTGGGATATGCGAGTTTTATCTTATAACGTGTCGTGCATTGGCATACTATTGCAATATTAACAATACGGAGATTGTTCAACGTTGTTTACGTTCATTTGGCAGCAATCAATAGCTATTTGTGAGTCTTAGATACATGCATGTGTAAAAGATACAAGTGAAAAAATTTTCACTTGTATCTTTTGCACCTCCATGAACTTTTAATGCCTATGCTTCAATAAAAGCTACGTTTTATTTTATTTCACTTCGTCGTTGCTGCTCATTGCTCCTTTTCTTTGGTTGGATTTCTATGCCCTAAAGAGCAGCAACACTTCCTAAGTGGCAAGCCATGGAGTCGGCTGTTTGGTGAGAGCATTCACAGCATCGATATCTGGAGACTAGCATTGGCTCAGACGCACAGGCCCACGGACGCACCTCCTGTTTCCAGTTCTCCCATTGGTTCACAGAGTATTGTGGTCATTTCCGGTTTTGACGGCTCTACAGAAGCTAGCGGCTGCACATCGGTGCAGCATCTCTTCACCGGGACCTACTGTGACGAAGCCTGGTCTTCGCAAGGACGACTAGAGAACCAAGGATTGACAAACAGCAGTTGAGGTGTGGGGCGGTCGGGTGACAGCATCTGTGACGGAGCCTGGACTTCGGAAGGACAGATCGGTGAGTGCACTGAGCCGGCTTATAATTACAGATATTGTTTGGCAGGTACTGTTTTCCTTAATTGCACTAGGGGTTTACTTTCCCCATTGCCATTGTGGACACTCGATGGCAACAGCAAGCAGTATCCACATGAAGGAGAAGTTTCCGATTTAATCTGGAACTTTTTTACTTGCTTCATACATTGACTGTGTTACATTGAATTAATACTCACCATTTACCATACTGAGTGATTTCCATGCCACACCAATCTCTTGCTCATCCTGCTATTTGGTTCAGTTATATTTATTAACCCCTAATCTGCCCCCCACAACGTCGCCTCCACCTGCCTACACTTATTAACCCCTAATCTGCCGAGCGGACCGCACCGCTGCTATAATAAAGTTATTAACCCCTAATCCGCCTCACTAACCCTATAATAAATAGTATTAACCCCTAATCTGCCCTCCCTAACATCGCCGACACCTAACTTCAATTATTAACCCCTAATCTGCCGACTGGAGCTCACCGCTATTCTAATAAATGTATTAACCCCTAAAGCTAAGTCTAACCCTAACACTAACACCCCCCTAAATTAAATATAATTTTAATCTAACGAAATTAATTAACTCTTATTAAATAAATTATTCCTATTTAAAGCTAAATACTTACCTGTAAAATAAATCCTAATATAGCTACAATATAAATTATAATTACATTGTAGCTATTTTAGGATTAATATTTATTTTACAGGCAACTTTGTAATTATTTTAACCATGTACAATAGCTATTAAATAGTTAAGAACTATTTAATAGCTACCTAGTTAAAATAATTACAAAATTACCTGTAAAATAAATCCTAACCTAAGTTACAATTAAACCTAACACTATACTATCATTAAATTAATTAAATAAAATACCTATAATTACCTACAATTAAACCTAACACTACACTATCAATACATTAATTAAATACAATATCTACAAATAACTACAATAAAATAACAAAGACCCCCAAAATAAAAAATGCCCTACCCTATTCTAAATTAATAAAGTTCAAAGCTCTTTTACCTTACCAGCCCTGAACAGGGCCCTTTGTGGGGCATGCCCCAAGAAGTTCAGCTCTTTTGCCTGTAAAAAAAAAACATACAATACCCCCCCCAACATTACAACCCACCACCCACATACTCCTAATCTAACCCAAACCCCCCTTAAATAAACCTAACACTAAGTCCCTGAAGATCATCCTACCTTGTCTTCACCTCACCAGGTATCACCGATCCGTCCTGGCTCCAAAATCTTCATCCAACCCAAGCGGGGGCTGGCGATCCATCATCCGGTGGCTGAAGAGGTCCAGAAGAGGCTCCAAAGTCTTCATCCTATCCGGGAAGAAGAGCTTTAAATAGGAATAATTTATTTAATAAGAGTTAATTAATTTCGTTAGATTAAAATTATATGTAACTTAGGGGGGTGTTAGTGTTAGGGTTAGACTTAGCTTTAGGGGTTAATACATTTATTAGAATAGCGGTGAGCTCCGCTCAGCAGATTAGGGGTTAATAAGTGTAGGCAGGTGGAGGCGACGTTGTGGGGAGCAGATTAGGGGTTAATAAATATAATATAGGGGTCGGCGGTGTTAGGGGCAGCAGATTAGGGGTACATAGGGATAATGTAAGTAGCGGCGGTTTACAGAGCGGCAGATTAGGGGTTAAAAAAAATATGCAGGGGTCAGCGATAGCGGGGGCGGCAGAATAGGGGTTAATAAGTGTAAGGTTAGGGGTGTTTAGACTCGGGGTACATGTTAGAGTGTTAGGTGCAGACGTAGGAAGTGTTTACACATAGCAAACAATGGGGCTGCGTTAGGAGCTGAACGCGGCTTTTTTGCAGGTGTTTGGGTTTTTTTTCAGCTCAAACAGCCCCATTGTTTCCTATGGGGGAATCGTGCACGAGCACGTTTTTGAGGCTGGCCGCGTCCGTAAGCAACTCTGGTATCGAGAGTTGAAGTTGCGTTAAAAATGCTCTACGCTCCTTTTTTGGAGCCTAACGCAGCCTTTATGTGGACTCTCAATACCAGAGTTATTTTTATGGTGCGGCCAGAAAAAAAGCCGGCGTTAGCTACGCGGGTCCTTACTGACAAAACTCCAAATCTAAGCCTTAGAGATTAGCAATTCTATAAAAAAACAATGTATACTTGAACAATACAATACAAAACTTTATGATACAAGTAGTGTGAGTAGTTTCTTTCAAAAATGGTCTTCATTCATAAAAACCCTGCCTAAAAAAGAAATTGATTATTTAATTTACCCATTTAGATATTTAGAATTAGTGATCCTGGGAATATGGTAAAAAGGAAAAGGTTACATCATATAAACAAAATTAGTGAGGAACTTTTTTTTTTTTTCTCCCCCTGCCCCCCCCCCTCTCCCCCTTTCTGTGGCTAGATAATTTATTTTATAGGTTACCACGTTTGTTCAGGAAATGAAAGGAAATTTCAACTATTAACGTGGTATTAGCATTGTTGGATATAGGTCGTAAGGTTAAACGCCTTTTCTTTTTCTTTCTTTTCTTGCCTTTTTAATGTTACTAAGTAGAAGCCTTACTAAATAATCAGGTTAAGAAGGCCTCGAAATGGGTAAAGTTTCGAAGATAAAGTTACATTTTGTTCTTTTCTTCATGTTTGGATTTTTGTATACAGGCAGTCCTCGGGTTACAGACATCCGACTTAAGTACAACTCGTACTTACATACAGAGAAAATAGAGCTTTATCGACGATCCTTCTTTCCAGGATAATCCAAAATACTGAAAATCCAATTGTCACAAGGACAGAAAGTGATGTGAAATTTTCTGAACAGGGGCACAGATAGCAAAACAAACTTTATCCTATGCTATCCAAAACAAAAAAAAAAATGTTTGGCTAGAGTTTCACCTAAAAAAAGTGCCTGTTCCAACTTACATACAAATTCAACTTAAGAACAAACCTAAAGTCCCTATCTTGTACGTAACCCGGGGACTGCCTGTATTTGTTTTTTGGACAAGTTGTGTTAAATTACCCAATGAGGCATATTATAACAATGTGAATGAAACAAATTTACATGTCAAAGTGTTGGATATTAATAAAAAATAAATGTAAAAAAAAAAATTGCATGCTCTCTTTGAATCACAAAAGAAAAATATTGGGCTCAGTGTTCCTTTAAGAGACTACTTCAATTTTGCACAATAACACTGCTCTTTCATGGATACTATATAGCGCAGCAATAATCTGTTTAGCCTCTTGCAAACTAAAGCCTAGATTACGAGTTTTGCGGTAACAGGGGTGCGGTGCTAACGAGCCTTTTTTTCCCACCGCTCCCTTAAGACAACGCTGGTATTACAGGTTCTTTTAAACCTGGCGTTAGCCGCAAAAAGGTGAGCGTAGAGCAAAATTTAGCTCCACATCTCACCTCAATACCAGCGTTGCTTAAGCCAGCGGTGAGCTGGCTAAACGTGCTTGTGCACGATTTCCCCATAGGAAACAATGGGGCTGAGCTGGCTGAAAAAAAAACTAACACCTGCAAAAAAGCAGCGTTCAGCTCCTAACGCAGCCCCATTGTTTCCTATGGGGAAATGAATTTTATGTCTGCACCTAACACCCTAACATGAACCCCGAGTCTAAACACCCCTAATCTTACACTTATTAACCCCTAATCTGCCGCCCCCGACATCGTCGCCACCTGCATTATACTTATTAACCCCCACTCTGACGCTTTGGACACCGCCGCCACCTACATTATATTATGAACCACTAATCTGCCCCCCCCCCCCCAACATCGCCGCCACCTACATTATATTTATTAACCCCTAATTTGCCCCCCCAACGTCACTGCAACTATATTAAATTTATTAATCCCTAATCCGCCGCAGCCAACGTCGCCGCCACTATTATACATTTATTAACCCCTAAACCTAAGTCTAACCCTAACCCTAACACCCCCCTAACTCAAATATAATTTAAATTAAACAAATAATAGTTACATTGTAGCTACCTTAGGGTTTATATTTATTTTACAGGCAACTTTGTATTTATTTTACCTAGGTACAATAGTTATTAAATAGTTATTAACTATTTAATAACTTCCTAGTTAAAATAAAGACAAATATACCTGTAAAATAAATCATTACCCAAGTTACAATTACCTAAACTACCTACAATTAATTACAATTACAATTAAATTAAACTAAAGTATGAAAAAAACACTAAATTACAGAAAATAAAAAAAGAATTGCAAGAATTTTAAACTAATTACACCTAATATAATCCCCCTAATAAAATAAAAAGCCCCCCAAAATAATAAAATTCCCTACCCTATACTAAATTACAAATAGCCCTTAAAAGGGTCTTTTGCTGGGCATTGCAAAATACATTAGCCCCACCCCAACATTAAAACCCACCACCCACACACCCAACCCTACTCTAAAACCCACCCAATCCCCCCTTAAAAAACCTAACACTACCCCCCTGAAGATCTCCCTACCTTGAGCCGTCTTCACCCAGCCGGGCACAAGTGGACCTCCAGAGGGGGAGAAGTCTTCATCCGATCCGGGCAGAAGAGGACCTCCAGACGGGCAGAAGTCTTCATCCAGGTGGCATCTTCTATCTTCATCCATCCGGAGCGGGTCCTCCTTCAATCCATCCGACGTGGAGCCATCCTCTTCAAACAAAGTCCAAGCGAAGAATGAAGGTTCCTTTAAATGACGTCATCCAGGATGGCATCCCTTGAATTCTGATTGGCTAATAGGATTCTATCAGCCAATCAGAATTAAGGTAGGAAAAATCATATTGGCTGATCCAATCAGCCAATAGGATATGAAGTTCAATCCTATTGGCTGATTGGATCAGCCAATAGGATTGAGCTCGCATTCTATTGGCTGTTCCAATCAGCCAATAGAATGCAAGCTCAATCCTATTGGCTGATTGGATCAGCCAATCGGATTTTTCCTACCTTAATTCCGATTGGCTGATAGAATCCTATCAGCCAATCGGAATTCAAGGGACGCCATCTTGGATGATGTCATTTAAAGGAACCTTCATTCTTCGCTTGGACTTCATTTGAAGAGGATGGCTCCGCGATGGCTGGATTGAAGATGGACCCGCTCCGCTCCGGATGAATGAAGATAGAAGATGCCGTCTGGATGAAGACTTCTGCCGCTTGGAGGACCTCTTCTGCCCGGATCGGATGAAGACTTCTGCCCCTCTGGAGGTCCACTTGTGCCCGGCTGGGTGAAGACGGCTCAAGGTAGGGAGATCTTCAGGGGGTAGTGTTAGGTTTTTTTAAGGGGGGATTGGGTGGTTTTTAGAGTAGGGTTGGGTGTGTGGGTAGTGGGTTTTAATGTTGGGGGTTGTTGTATTTTTTTTACAGGTGAAAGAGCTGATTACTTTGGGGCAATGCCCCGCAAAAGGACCTTTTAAGAGCTATTTGTAATTTAGTATAGGGTAGGGAATTTTATTATTTTGGGGGGCTTTTTTATTTTATTAGGGGGATTAGATTAGGTGTAATTAGTTTAAAATTCTTGTAATTCTTTTTTTATTTTCTGTAATTTAGTGGGGGGGGTTTCGTACTTTAGTTTATTTAATTTAGTGGGGGGGGTTTCGTACTTTAGTTTATTTAATTTAATTGTAATTCATTGTAGGTAGTTTAGGTAATTTATTTAATAATAGAGTAGTGTTAGGTATAATTGTAACTTAGGTTAGGATTTATTTTACAGGTATATTTGTCTTTATTTTAACTAGGAAGTTATTAAATAGTTAATAACTATTTAATAACTATTGTACCTAGTTAAAATAAATGTAAAGTTGCCTGTAAAATAAATATAAACCCTAAGCTAGCTACAATGTAACTATTAGTTATATTGTAGCTAGCTTAGGGTTTATTTTACAGGTAAGTATTTAGTTTTAAATAGGATTAATTTATTTAAATTGTAGTAATTTTATTTAGCTTATTTTAAATTATATTTAAGTTAGGGGGGGTTAGGGTTAGGTTTAGACTTAGGTTTAGGGGTTAATACCTTTAATATAGTAGCGATGTTGGGGGTGGCAGATTAGGGGTTAATAAATGTAGGTAGGTGTCGGCGATGTTAGGGACGGCAGATTAGGGGTTAATAATATTTAACTAGTGTTTGTGAGGCGGGAGTGCGGTGGTTTAGGGGTTAATATATTTATTAAAGTGGCGGCGATGTCCGGTCGGCAGATTAGGGGTTAATATATTTATTAAAGTGTTTCCAATGTGGGGGGGGGGTCGGTTTAGGGGTTAATAGGTAGTTTAGGTGTGTTAGTGTACTTTTTAGCTCTTTAGTTAAGAGCTTTATGTTATGGCGTTAGCCCATAAAACTCTTAACTACAGTACTGACTTTAAAATGCGGTAGGAGTCTTGACAGGAGAGGGGCTACCGCTCACTTCTTCCAAGACTCGTAATACCAGCGTTATGCAAATCCCATTAAAAAGATAGGATACGCAATTGACGTAAGGGGATTTGCGGTATTCTCGAGTCACGGAAGAAAAGTGAGCGGTACTCCTGTACCTGCGAGACTCGTAATACCAGCGGGCATTAAAAAGCAGCGTTGGGACCTCTTAATGCTGCTTTTTAAGGCTAACCCAAGACTCGTAATCTAGGAGTAACTTTGCTGTTCTTTTACCTAATGGTTTGGTTTTTATAACACTTATTAATGATAAAAATGCTTGCTTTTTAAACTGCTTGGTTTTTATTTAAACTGCTTAGCTTCTATAACACTTATTAATAATGTATCCAATTAGCTTTTTTAATATATGAGTATGTTTTGTGCACATTTGTGCCCTATTCTGTTCATAAACTAACTGTGTATACTAACTCACCATTTATATGTTTTCCAATCGAATGCTTTTAAAAGAAAATAAATTTTAATCTTTTGGTGCATTGAATTTCATCTGTAATTATTCACGTAGCCTCAATAAAGAGATCCGCCCATTTATGATTTAGCTTTAGTGTAAAATCCTTTACCTCTAGCACAGAAAGACTTGACTTTTTCTAGCCACAGATTGATCAGAGGATCAATGAGCAACTTTTGATATTGCATGTGGATTTAATATCCCGTTTACCTTGCAGAAGTAAGTCCTGAGTTTGCACTCCAAATTTATGTATAACTTCATCAATATCGTTGGTTCTGTAACCCTGTGTCACTAGTTTCTCTTTCATCTCCATGAGTTGTGTGTTCATAATTGATACCTATGTGTTGTTACGTAGACCAGCGTGAGCTGAGATGTGACAACACTCATGTATTGTGGGATCTAGGATGATAGCTGCTAGTCAGCAGAAGAGAATTGTAATCAGTTTGCTTAGTATATAATGATGTATCAAATATGCAGTGCCCTCCTTCAACCACTTTAAAGATATTAAAAAAAAACCTCTATGTTCTCATTCCCATATTCAAATTTAAATCTAATGGGGTTTTCAAGTTGGTTCAAAGTCTTCACCTACTCATTTAAGGGCTCAACAGACCCACGCCAAACCAGAAATGTCATCTATGTAGTGGGCATAATAAATCAGTATTTATAAGATGCTTACAATAAAGAGAGAGGGAATCCTGATCATTTTGGCTGCTTTATTGTGCAAAAATCAGCATTTCTGCGGTCACTCTTACGTAATTCACACTCAAAGCACTTTATATAACATGAGTGACCACAACAAGGAACACTTTGGAGTAGGTATGCAAACTCCAGAGGAGTATTCTGAGACACAGCAAACAACCCCCCTTACTAAAAGTGTAAAGCCTTAGGGGCCGAATTATGAAGATGCGGACGGACATGATCCGCTGTAGCGGATTATGTCCTCCTGACATCGTTTTTTGATTGCACAAGCATTTTGTGTGAAATGCTTGCGGAATGCCGCCCCCTGCAGATTCACGGCCAATTGGCATTTGCTACCTCCTTAGGTATTGAGTTCCACAATTTTGATTGCTCTTACAGTGAAAAAATGTTTGCGTTGTTGGAGATTGAATCTCCTTTCCTCCAGCCTTAAATTGTGACCTGTTGCCACAAACATTTTCCTTGGAATAAACAGAGCTTCTGCCAAGTAATCAAATCACCTCTCAAGCACCTTTTTTTCTAGAGAAAACAAACCTAGTTTGGCTAACTTCTCCTCATAGTTTAAATTCTCCATTCCCCTTATTAGCCTTTTGGCCCTTCTCTGAACTTTTTTCTACTTCTGCAATGTCTTTTTTTGAGATTGGTCCCCAGAACTGCACTACATAATCAAGGTGAGGTCTTACCAGGGATTTATATAGTGACAGAATTATGCTTTCCTCCCTTTCATCAATGCCTCCTTTAATACATGTGAGTATCTTAGCCTCAGAAGCTACTGCCCTGCACTTTAGCTTATCTATAAGTACCTCCAACCCCTTCCCTCCTCTAGTTTTGCTAAGTTTAGTCCAATTGTAGAACCTTGCATTTTCCAGTATTATATCAAATTTTCCATTTACCAGACAATTCTTCCAATTTTTATAAATCCCCTTGTAAAGCAATTTCAACCTGCACTAACCTAATGACCTTACACAACTTTGTATCATATTCAAAAAAGAGAGCTGTTGCTATTTAATCCTAGCTCCAAGTTATTAATAAAAAATTTATAAATATTTTTAAAAACATACTGTAAAACCAATGTTACCTTAAAATAATTATTTAAAAAAAAAAATTACATTGAAAAAAAGTTCAATATATAGACAGTTTTTTAGTAAATTGTGAGAATTGGTCAAGGGTTTAAATTATTTTGCAAGGCACTTTATATATCGCTTTAATATCTAAATGTTACTTTGCAATGTTTAGAATAGTTTTTCCACGTTGAGAACCCTACAAGTTTCACCTAATCATTTTGATTACTTATATATTTATAAACAGCTAATAAAGCTTGAGTTATATAGAAAAAAAGAGGTTTGGTAATAGAGGTCCAAAAGTGATTTCTCCATTAGAGAAACCTTCCACACCTTGAATAGTCCTTCTTGAGGTCCAAGAGTGGCCACCTATCTATACTGGAAGGTATACCGTACATCGGGCAGATTGTATGAATGCTAATATATTGTATATTGTATATTATCACTGCACAGCAATATATTGTTAGTTCTCAAACTGATCTTATTGTGATATTTCGAATGTATATTTTCTTTTTTTTTGTATGCCTGTTCTCTTATAACCTCAATATAAAAGAAAAAAAAAAAAAAGAATAGTTTTTCCTAAATCTGAAAAATTCAAATCAGTCAATAGGATGTAAGCAGCTCTCATCCTATTGGCTGCTTTGAATTTTTCATCCAATAGGAATGCAAGGGTACGCCTATATAAAAGAGGTACTTTCACGCTCAGCTGAGCAGGTTTTGGGGTATGGAGCTTATGCAAGGTTGTGGCAGGTTTAGGACTGTCTTGAATACTGAAAGGGGCCAGCGGTATGTGCTGCTTTCTGGAATTACCCCTATTAGGCATGTTTAAGAAACAGACAAGTAAGTTTATTGCACAGAAACTGGAGACTTGGAGGCTGGAAGCAGGGTAAGGGAGCAGGCGTGCCCACACCAGAACTGAATGCAGAGGTAATGCCCACGATAAGGCCAAGAACAGGAGTGCAAATTTAGTATTAACACAGGAGGTGCCCACTGGAGGCCAAGACTGGAGGTGCCCACTTGAGGCCAAGACTGGATACACTGATACTGCTGAGACAGGCAGGAGACACAGGATACACAGGTACTGCTGTAACAGGCAGGATACACAGGTACTTCTGTGACAGGCTGGAGACACAGGATACACAGGTACTTCTGTGACAGGCAGGAGACACAGGTACTTCTGTGACAGGCTGGAGACACAGGATACACAGGTACTGCTGTAACAGGCAGGATACACAGGTACTGCTGTGACAGGCAGGAGACACAGGATACACAGGTACTGCTGTGACAGGCTGGAGACACAGGATACACAGGTACTGCTGTGACAGGCAGGAGACACAGGATACACAGGTACTGCTGTAACAGGCAGGATACACAGGTACTTCTGTGACAGGCTGGAGACACAGGATACACTGATACTGCTGAGACAGGCAGGATACACAGGTACTGCTGTAACAGGCAGGATACACAGGTACGTCTGTGACAGGCTGGAGATAAAGGATACACAGGTACTGCTGTAACAGGCAGGATACACAGGATACACAGGTACTGCTGTGACAGGCTGGAGACACAGGATACACAGGTACTGCTGACAGGCAGGAGACACAGGATACACAGGTACTGCTGTAACAGGCAGGATACACAGGTACTTCTGTGACAGGCTGGAGACACAGGATACACTGATACTGCTGAGACAGGCAGGAGACACAGGAGACACAGGTACTGCTGTAACAGGCAGGATACACAGGTACGTCTGTGACAGGCTGGAGATAAAGGATACACAGGTACTGCTGTGACAGACAGGAGACACAGGATACACAGGTACTGCTGTGACAGGCAGGAGACACAGGATACACAGGTACTGCTGTGACAGGCAGGAGACACAGGTACTGCTGTGACAGGCTGGAGACACAGGATACACAGGTACTGCTGTGACAGGCAGGAGACACAAGATACACAGGTACTGCTGTGACAGGCAGGAGACACAGGATACACAGGTACTGCTGTGACAGGCTGGAGACACAGGATACACAGGTACTGCTGTGAGAGGCTGGAGACACAGGATACACAGGTACTGCTGTGACAGGCAGGAGACACAGGATACACAGGTACTGCTGTGACAGGCAGGAGACAAGATACACAGATGTTTGGCAGGGCCCACTGCGGATACCCAAACACTGGTAGCAGAGACTCTATGCAAAACTTGGCACACAAGCAGGCTTCTGGAACTTGACAGAGTTTGGATGCAGAAGTAGGTGACTGGAACATTGCAACTATACTTAGCACTGAAATAGGATCCCAGGGAAGCAGGATGATGCCACAGAAAGCAAAGAAAGGCTATAGAGGGTAGCCAGGAGACAAGCCAAGGGTCAGACACCTGAGAGCAGTTAGAACAGTCACCAAATCCAGGGAGAATCCAATAGAATAGACAGGGTACAAGACCAGGTTCGGTAAACAGAAAAGCAGTATAATCTTTCATCAAAACCAAGGGAGATCCAAAAGGGTAGTCAGAGAACAAGCCATGTTCAGGAACCAAACAGGAAATACAGGAAACACAGGCACGGTCAGAGGCACTAACACTGGAACAGGATGAACCACTATGTCAGAGCAGGAAGTGGATTGTAATAGCAGCCTTTTATAGGGAAGCTGATTGCATAACTACCTGCAGCTGACAAGCAGGTGGAGCCAGATAGCAATCCACTGCAGGAAACAGGTCTCCAAAAACTTCAAGCAAATGCAAAGCCCTCTGGTGGTGCAGAAACAGAGAAACAGGCTGGGAACCAGGAGACCCAGGTTCATATCCGGCACGGCTGTGACAGGTACCTGCATTTAATCTTCAGTGTAGTCACTTCTGCCGCTGGGATGAAGACTGTTTTTTTTTTTTTTTTTTTTAGATTAGGGCTTTTTTATTTTTTATGGGCTGAAAAAGAGCTGAATGCCCTTTTAAGGGCAATGCCCATGCAAATGCCATTTTCAGGGCAATGGGTAGATTAGGTTTTTATTTTTATTTTGGGGGGTTAGGGTGGGGGGTTGTAAATGCTAGAGGGTAATTTGTTTATTTTTTTGGCAAAAGAGCTGTTAACTTATTTTTTTCAGGGTTTTCTTTACATTCAAATCAACTTTTATTTATTTTTTAGTTATGCGTGCAAGATGATATACTGGCATAAGTTACTGGCGATGCCAGAAATATGTAGTTGTGCACATTTCTAATTTCTGATGAGATTCACCCGATGTGCGAGGTGAACTTACGGGCGACGTGGGTTTCAGTAGTTGCAATTAAAATTATGCTACATATGTAATCTTGCCCTATGTTTGTCGTACACTGCATAGAAGCTATACTTGTACCCTTGTCCTAAAACTAAATTTATTTTTTTGGTCAGTGGTTGTTGTTTTGGAAACCCATATACAACCTCAAAAGCCAAACCTCCACATGACAATAACAACAGCATAATATATTAAGTATATTTACATATTTCAGTGTGAGTTATCTGATTATTACATTGAACTCATACTCCTGGCAGCTTATAAGACATTATATTTTTTATTAGACCATAGTTTGCAGACAGTTCAATCACTGTTCAGATAATCATTGTTTCTGTCCAAATAAAACATGTTCACATAAAAAGTATATACATTGTACCACTGCAAAAATGCTTATGGTCACTGGAATAGTAAAAGTACACGTTAAGGAAAATTGCTTAATTAAATGTACACTGTTCAGTCAGTTGATCTCAACAATTGATTTACTAGTTGACAACCCCATTAAAATTGCCCATTACTAAAAGCTGTTTAGTATACTTGTGTGTTTTTTGTTTAGTGGAACCACTTTGTTTAACCCTTTAAGGACACAGCTTTCAGTTTGCTCAATTGTTTTATGACAAAAAAATTCCGTCATATGTCCTTAAGAGTAAACTATGTATTTCTCTAAAGACAAGACTAAACATATAACCTTTTAACAGATTTATTTCTGAAGTTGAAACTAATTATTTTGATTTCAGTGCTAAATGTTTTAGATGTGAATAAATTATCAAACATATATGAAGAATTTGAGTACTGTAGTACATAAATATATTATTTGTATAAAGTGCCATCTACTGGTTCTATGTAGTTATCTTTGAAAGATCTGATATCTATATACCTTCTGGTACATAAGCTAATTTAATATATTGGTGAAAACTGTAGATACCTGCATTTTACTCCCATATAAAAGGCCAAATATGTAAGAAGATTTATAATGTGTTAAATAAAACTTTATTTTTAATCTCAAAAATAACTAGCAGAGTATAATTACCATTACCAACTATGGATAAAATGCTAAGAAATTATAATGCCATATCTTGTATATATGTTTCTTTAATGTAAATAAACATAACTGTAATAACATACTTTGGCCTATATAGCAATAATATTTTTATTTACCTGAAGTAACAAAAATCATGTAGTTTGGGGAATTCCCACTACACACACTTGGGTATACCTGGTGCAATTTGTCCAAAAGTTGTCAAGTACTTTTGTTCCTAAGGTGACCTCTTTCCCTTATACCTTAATTTTTTTAACAACGTACACATTTTTATGCCCTCATTCATGACAACTTTAAATAAAGTATTCTGAGCTTTTAATGTTTTTTCTCAAACAGTATTAAAAGACTACCCTAAACTGTCTGGCTTTTCAGCAAGTCAAAATTCCTTTCTCGCATAAGTATATGAACCTAAGGGTTTCTATGTTTGGGCTGTTGCACAGTCCTCCAAATTCGAAAGATTATTCTTGCCTAAACATTCAAAACTATTACAAGTCATATGAATTATTTTATTTTTTTACCACAAGATGGCACTAAACTTCAACACAAAAATTAAATTGCTCTTATTTTAGCCATTCTACTTTTTAAAGGGACATTCCATCTATTTTTTTAAATTTTTTTTTTGTATTAGACATTATTCACTACATTGAAAAAAGATTTGAAGAAAAAATAAATGTTTTAAAAGTGTTTTAAACTGTCATTTTGTTAGAAAATATGCATTATTTTGCTGCCCCAGGAAACACTCTTTGAAAGCCCTTTGAATGTTGTTTATCTTACTTTCTTTGCTCTGGCCAATTAGGGAGAGGTGTAAACGAGTCCCTGTACATATCAACCAATCATCTTGAAACATGTAGGAGTGTTAGGGATTCCACAGAATGCACTCCAGACACTTGTGGGGGTGGGGTGGGCTGGAAATACTACAGATAATTTTCAGAAAAATTAGGCCAGATAAATAATGAATAGTACAATACAATAATTATTTTACTATGTATAAGTTATTTTACTATGCATGGACCTATATATGAATAATTAATTTGCTTATCTATAACATAATTTTTTTTTTTTTTTTTTTTTTTTCTGCAATGTATTTTATTGGTTTGTTAACTGCTGCTATTGTTCAAGTAACACACTGTTCATATAAAAGCCTTTTCTGGAAATTTTACTTATGAAGCCACCAAGTCCTGATACTGTCTTGCTCTGTCCCAGAAATCTGACAGTTTTTTATTGCCCCTAAACTATGGAACCAAATGGAGGGCCCATTTGGTTCCAGGCAAGTCCAGGGATTACAAATTAAGATTTAGGAGCATATTTATCAAGCTCCATAAGGATCTTTATACCTTGTGTTTCCAGTGAGCCTTCAGGAGACCGCTGCTCCATAACCTGTCCACCCGCTGCTCCATAACCTGTCTGCCTGCTCTGAGGGGGCGGACAGAAATCAACCCGATCGAATACGATCGGGTTGATTGACACCCCCTGCTAGCGGCCAATTGGCCGCGAATCTGCAGGGGGCGGCATTGCACCAGCAGTTCACAAGAACTGCTGGTGGAATGATAAATGCCAACAGCGTATGCTGTCAGCATTTAGCGATGTGCAGCGGACATGATCTGCTATATCGGATCATGTCCGCTCGCACAATCATAAATATGCCCCTTAGATTTCTATATCTGTTTCAGGTGTGTATTACAATACATATTTCATGATTAACTTGGTTCCTCGTAACGTCCACTTTTATTGTCATAGTTTAGCACAATGCCAATAGCATTAGTAATCAGCTACCTCCGAATGGCCACTGATGTATGTCTTACTGTTAGCAACACCATTCACTGTTTTGCTTTCTTAATTGCTCTCACTGAAAAAAACAAAAACAAAAAAAAAACATCTCTTAATACACATATCACATAGTTGAAAACCCTGAAAAATATTGAAGCTAAAATTCACAATTATGAGGCTGGTAATCTTACTACTTCATAGTAGGAACCTGCTGCTTTATATTTTCATTACAACTAGCAATTGTAGGATGAGAAAAAAACAGAATTAATGCTTACCTGATAAATTACTTTCTCCAACGGTGTGTCCGGTCCACGACGTCATCCATAACTTGTGGGAATATTCTCTTCCCCAACAGGAAATGGCAAAGAGCACAGCAAAAGCTGTCCATATAGTCCCTCCTAGGCTCCGCCCACCCCAGTCATTCGACCGACGGACAGGAGAAAAAACAGGAGAAACCATAAGGTGCCGTGGTGACTGTAGTTAAAGAAAAAAATTCATCAAACCTGATTAAAAAACCAGGGCGGGCCGTGGACCGGACACACCGTTGGAGAAAGTCATTTATCAGGTAAGCATAAATTCTGTTTTCTCCAACATTGGTGTGTCCGGTCCACGGCGTCATCCATAACTTGTGGGAACCAATACCAAAGCTTTAGGACACGGATGAAGGAAGGGAGCCAATCAGGTTACCTAAACAGAAGGCACCACGGCTTGCAAAACCTTTCTCCCAAAAATAGCCTCCGAAGAAGCAAAAGTATCAAATTTGTAGAATTTGGCAAAAGTGTGCAGGGAAGACCAAGTCGCTGCCTTACATATCTGATCAACAGAAGCCTCGTTCTTGAAGGCCCATTAGGAAGCCACAGCCCTAGTAGAGTGAGCTGTGATGCGTTCAGGAGGCTGCCGTCCGGCAGTCTCGTAAGCCAATCAGATGATGCTTTTTAGCCAAAAGGAAAGAGAGGTAGCAGTAGCTTTTTGACCTCTCCTCTTGCCAGAATAAACGACAAACAGAGAAGACGTTTGTCTGAAATCCTTTGTTGCTTCTAAATAGAACTTTAAAGCACGAACTACATCTAAATTGTGTAACAAACGTTCCTTCTTTGAAACTGGATTCGGACACAAAGAAGGCACAACTATTTCCTGGTTAATATTCTTGTTGGAAACAACCTTTGGAAGGAAACCAGGTTTAGTACGCAAAACAACCTTATCTGAATGGAACACCAGATAGGGCGGATTACACTGCAAAGCAGATAAATCAGAAACTCTTCTAGCAGAAGAAATAGCAACCAAAAACAGAACTTTCCAAGATAACATCTTGATATCTATGGAATGTAGAGGTTCAAATGGAACCCCTTGAAGAACTGAAAGAACTAAATTCAGACTCCAGGGAGGAGTCAAAGGTCTGTAAACAGGCTTGATCCTGACCAAAGCCTGAAAAAAAGCTTGAACATCAGGCACAGCTGCCAGTCGTTTGTGTAACAAGACAGATAAAGCAGAAATCTGTCCCTTTAGAGAACTCGCTGATAATCCCTTATCCAAACCTTCTTGTAGAAAGGAAAGGATCCTAGGAATTTTGATCTTACTCCATGAGAATCCCTTGGATTCACACCAACAGATATATCTTTTCCATATTTTATGGTAAATTTTTCTAGTTACAGGTTTTCTGGCTTGTACCAGAGTATCTATTACAGAATCCGAAAACCCACGCTTAGATAAAATCAAGCGTTCAATTTCCAAGCCGTTAGCTGGAGGGAAACTAGATTTGGATGTTCGAATGGACCTTGTACTAGAAGATCCTGTCTCAAAGGTAGCTTCCATGGTGGAGCCGATGACATATTCACCAGGTCTGCATACCAAGTCCTGCATGGCCACGCAGGAGCTATCAAGATCACCGAGGCCCTCTCCTGCTTGATCCTGGCTACCAGCCTGGGAATGAGAGGAAACGGTGGAAACACATAAGCTAGGTTGAAGGTTCAAGGCACTACTAATGCATCCACTAGAGTCGCCTTGGGATCCCTGGATCTGGACCCGTAGCAAGGAACCTTGAAGTTCTGACGAGACGCCATCAGATCCATGTCTGGAATGCCCCATAATTGAGTCAACTGGGCAAATATCTACAGATGGAGTTCCCACTCTCCCGGATGGAATGTCTGACGACTCAGATAATCCGCCTCCCAGTTTTCCACTCCTGGGATGTGGATCGCAGATAGGTGGCAGGAGTGATCCTCCGCCCATTTTATGATTTTGGTCACTTCTCTCATCGCCAGGGAACTCCTTGTTCCCCCCTGATGGTTGATGTAAGCAACAGTCGTCATGTTGTCTGATTGGAATCTTATGAATCTGGCCTTTGCTAGTTGAGGCCAAGCCCTGAGAGTATTGAATATCGCTCTCAGTTCCAGAATGTTTATCGGGAGAAGAGACTCTTCCCGAGACCATAGCCCCTGAGCTTTCAGGGAGTCCCAGACCGCGCCCCAGCCCACTAGACTGGCGTCGGTCGTGACGATGACCCACTCTGGTCTGCGGAAGCTCATTCCCTGGGACAGGTGATCCTGGGTTAGCCACCAACGGAGTGAGTTTCTGGTCTTCTGATCTACTTGAATCACTGGAGACAAGTCTGTATAGTCCCCATTCCACTGTTTCAGCATGCACAGTTGTAATGGTCTTAGATGAATTTGCGCAAAAGGAACTATGTCCATTGCTGCAACCATCAACCCTACTACTTCCATGCACTGAGCTATGGAAGGTCGTGGAACAGAGTGAAGAACTTGACAAGCGTTTAGAAGTTTTGACTTTCTGACATCTCTCAGGAAAATCTTCATTTCTAAAGAATCTATTATTGTCCCCAAGAAAGGAACTCTTGTCGACGGAGACAGGGAACTTTTTTCTATGTTCACTTTCCATCCATGAGATCTGAGAAAGGCCAGAACGATGTCTGTGTGAGCCTTTGCCTTTGAAAGAGACGACGCTTGTATCAGAATGTCGTCCAAGTAAGGTGCCACTGCAATGCCCCTTGGTCTTAGAACCGCTAGAAGGGACCCGAGTACCTTTGTGAAAATCCTTGGAGCAGTGGCTAGCCCGAATGGGAGAGCCACAAACTGGTAATGTTTGTCCAGAAAGGCGAACCTTAGGAACTGATGATGATCTTTGTGGATAGGAATATGTAGATACGCATCCTTTAGATCGACGGTAGTCATAAATTGACCCTCCTGGATTGTAGGTAAAATCATTCGAATAGTTTCCATTTTGAACGATGGCACTCTGAGACAATTGTTTAGGATCTTTAAATCCAGAATTGGTCTGAAAGTTCCCTCTTTTTTGGGAACTACAAACAGATTTGAGTAAAAACCCATTCCTTGTTCCACGGTTGGAACTGGGTGTATCACTCCCATTTTTAACAGGTCTTCTACACAATGTAAGAATGCCTGTCTCTTTATTTGGTTTGAAGATAAGTGAGACATGTGGAACCTTCCCCTTGGGGGTAGTTCCTTGAATTCCAGAAGATAACCCTGAGAAACTATTTCTAGTGCCCAGGGGTCCTGAACATCTCTTGCCCAAGCCTGAGCAAAGAGAGAGAGTCTGCCCCCTACTAGATCCGGTCCCGGATCGGGGGCTACTCCTTCATGCTGTTTTGGTAGCAGCAGCAGGCT
This sequence comes from Bombina bombina, assembly GCF_027579735.1. Classification (NCBI taxonomy): domain Eukaryota; kingdom Metazoa; phylum Chordata; class Amphibia; order Anura; family Bombinatoridae; genus Bombina; species Bombina bombina. Next base: position 830,461,154 of record NC_069499.1, read on the forward strand.
TCTTGGCCTGCTTACCCTTGTTCCAGCCTTGCATCGGTTTCCAAGCTGGTTTGGTTTGTGAAGCATTACCCTCTAGAGGCTGCAGAGTTGGAGGCCAGTCCGTTCCTGAAATTGCGAAAGGAACGAAAATTAGACTTATTCTTGGCCTTGAAAGGCCTATCTTGTGGAAGGGCGTGGCCCTTACCCCCAGTGATGTCTGAGATAATCTCTTTCAATTCTGGCCCAAAAAGGGTTTTACCCTTGAAAGGGATATTAAGCAATTTTGTCTTGGAAGATACATCCACTGACCAAGACTTTAGCCAGAGCGCTCTGTGCGCCACAATTGCAAACCCTGAATTTTTCGCCGCTAATCTTGCTAACTGCAAAGCGGCATCTAAAATAAAGGAATTAGCTAACTTAAGTGCGTGAATTCTGTCCATAACCTCCTCATACGGAGTCTCTCTACTGAGAGACTTTTCTAGTTCCTCGAACCAGAACCACGCTGCTGTAGTGACAGGAATAATGCACGAAATAGGTTGCAGGAGGTAACCTTGCTGTACAAAAATCTTTTTAAGCAAACCCTCCAATTTTTTATCCATAGGATCTTTGAAAGCGCAATTATCCTCGATAGGAATAGTAGTGCGCTTGGCTAGTGTAGAAACTGCCCCCTCGACCTTAGGGACTGTCTGCCATAAGTCCTTTCTAGGGTCAACCATAGGAAATAATTTCTTAAATATAGGAGGGGGGACAAAAGGTATGCCGGGCTTCTCCCACTCCTTATTCACTATGTACGCCACCCGCTTGGGTATAGGAAAAGCGTCGGGGTGCACCAGAACTTCTAGGAACTTGTCCATCTTGCACAATTTTTCTGGAATAACCAGGTTGTCACAATCATCCAGAGTAGAAAGCACCTCCTTAAGCAGTGCGCGGAGATGCTCTAATTTAAATTTAAATGTCACAACATCAGGTTCTGCCTGTTGAGAAATTCTACCTGAATCAGAAATTTCCCCATCTGACAAAACCTCCCTCATGGCCACTTCAGATTGGTGTGAGGGTATGACAGAACAATTATCATCAGCGCCCTCCTGCTCTACAGTGTTTAAAACAGAGCAATCACGCTTTCTCTGAAATGCAGGTTTTTTGGATAAAATATTTGCTATGGAGTTATCCATTACTGCCGTCAATTTTTGCATAGTAACAAGCATTGGCGCGCTAGAAGTACTAGGGGTCTCCTGCGTGGGCAAAACTGGTGTAGACACAGAAGGAGATGATGCAGAACTATGTCTACTCCCTTCATCTGATGAATCATCTTGGGCAACTTTATTATCTGTGGCAGTACTGTCCTTACTTTGTTTGGACGCTATGGCACAATTATCACACAATTTTGAAGGGGGAGACACATTGGCTTCCATACATACAGAACATAGTTTATCTGAAGGCACAGACATGTTAAACAGGCTTAAACTTGTCAATAAAGTACAAAAACCGTTTTAAAACAAAACCGTTACTGTCTCTTTAAATTTTAAACAGGGCACACTTTATTACTGAATATGTGAAAAACTATGAAGGAATTGTTCAAATTTAACCAAATTTTCACCACAGTGTCTTAAATCATTCAAAGCATTGCACCCCAAATTTCAGAACTTTAACCCTTAAAATGAGGAAACCGGAGCCGGTTACAGTTTTAACCCCTCTACAGTCCCAGCTACAGCCTTTGCTGCGACTTTACCAAACCCAGGGGGGTATACGATACCAAATGAAGCCTTCTAGGAACCTTTTCAACTACTTTCAGACCCACACACATGCAGCTGCATGTCCTGCTCTCAAAAGTAACTGCGCAGTAATGGCGCGAAAATGAGACTCTGCCTACTACATAGAAGGCCCTTCCTGACTGGGAAGGTGTCTAAACCAGTGCCTGACGTAAAAAAAACGTTTCCCAAAGTTTATAAAGTGTGAATTTCAACATAAAGCTGTATAAAATGCCCAAATAAAGCAATCGATCTAGCCCATAAAAGTGTCTACCAGTTTTATAGCCCATATTAAGCCCTTTATTCTGTTTGAGACTAAGAAAATGGCTTACCGGTCCCCATGAGGGGAAATGACAGCCTTCCAGCATTACACAGTCTTGTTAGAAATATGGCTAGTCATACCTTAAGCAGAAAAGTCTGCCAACTGTTTCCCCCAACTGAAGTTATCTCATCTCAACAGTCCTATGTGGAAACAGCAAACAATTTTAGTTACTGCTGCTAAAATCATATTCCTCTCACAAACAGAACTCTTCATCTTTTTCTGTTTCAGAGTAAATAGTACATACCAGCACTATTTTAAAATAACAAACTCTTGATAGTAGGATAAAAAACTACAACTAATCACCACATACTCTTCACCATCTCCGTGGAGATGCTGCTTGTTCAGCGGCAAAGAGAATGACTGGGGTGGGCGGAGCCTAGGAGGGACTATATGGACAGCTTTTGCTGTGCTCTTTGCCATTTCCTGTTGGGGAAGAGAATATTCCCACAAGTTATGGATGACGCCGTGGACCGGACACACCAATGTTGGAGAAAGAAGGTGCATTATGTGGAAGGTAAATGAAGACTTCCCCAGCGGAGCAGCAGCAGAAGTTGGATTAAGATGGACCACCGCCGCCAGGATGAAGAGGACCGCTACCTCCATGAAGATAGGTCCCAGCTGCTGCAAGGATCAAGATGGGTCCCACCATTAAGAGGAGCACTGCAGTTTGCGATCGATAAGGACCCTGATTCAAGTTTGGCGAGTACCATCTTTGGAGTCTAGCGGTAGGCTTTTTTTTTTTTTTTGGCGTCTTTTTATGTAGAATAGCGTTGGTTTTTTTATTGGGCAGCAAAAGAGCTTTAGAGCACTGCCCTACCAAAAGTCCTTCTAAGGGCAATGCTCAACCAAATGCCCCTTTCAGGGCAATTTTTAGAGTTGTTTTTTTGTTGTTGTTTTTTTTAAATAGGCTTTTTTTGGGGGCAGGGGTTACTTTTATTGTAGAATCGTGTTGTATTTTTTTTTTTTTTTTGAGAAAAAGAGATAAATCCCTTTAGGGCAATGTCCTACAAAAAGCCCTTCTTGGGGCTCGTTCTATAGTAAGTTTTAGTGTTAGTATAGGTTTTTTTATTCTGGGGTGTTTTTTTAAGCAGGCCTTTAGTTTTAGATTAAGCATAGCTGTGGGTTTTTATTTTTGGTAATTTTGTTTATTTTCTGTAGTGATAGTTTTTTTATTTTAAGAAATGGTAGGTTTTATTTTTTTCAGTAATGGTAGGTTTTTTTATGTAATGTTAGTTTTTAATGCAACATATAAATACAATACTGTTGTAGTTGCACAAAGTAATATAACATATGTTTAATATAATTTACTAGTTATAAGAATTACTCTTACCAAATGAGCCAAAGAATCAACATATCCTTTATATGTACACCAAACAAGTTTTGTTTCCTTAATTTAATATACATTTATTAAAAAAGGCTGTTGGAAACAGTCTTATCATTTCATTACATATAAATTGTCCTAATGTTGCTGATTCGTTGAGTCGTTTGAGACACAGCCGAATACATTATTGGATAAAACATACAAAAAAACTAATGATTGCTTGACCAAATTGATTTGTTCATGCCGTTTGGCACCAAAAAAGGTGCAAGAATGTGGGGGAGGAGTTATATTGTTTGGTTACTAAGCTCCTTTGTTTGTAATGATCTATATGGGGTCTAACCATTCATTTGTTCGTCGTGCCCCATACAAGAGTTGTAAGTTCTTTTAACATTGAAAGATAGGTTCTTCTAATTGTTAAAATCCTATAATGTAAGATTTTTGTTCATATAAATTTGTCTATCTCTGCCCAGAGGATTGGAGACATCCTCTTCTCACAATCCCTTGCAGAGTTCTGGCTCTACAAAGCTATTCTCAGATAAGTATAAGGGATTTTCCAGACCTCTTTTTCCTATTGACTGGTTTATTTTAAAAAGCCAGTGGGACTGGCCATAGTGCCTGTTTGTTGATTAAAAAAAAAAAAAATAAACCAATACAATTCAAGGCATACACATCAAGTTAATGAACTCTTTCCACGTACATTTTATTTTTTAGACCATGTACCATTTTAGGTTTCTTCCTTTGAACAGGCTATAGTTTATTAATATCCTTCTGGAGATATGATCTCCAGAGCTGTATAATTAGGCATCATTAGTGGCCTAATAACCTAATTTTGTATTGATGTTTCTGTACCTTAGAAAATGACATGTATTAATTGGTCAAAATATTAGCTCCCCCAAGCTCTCCTTGATTATTTGGCTAATACTTATTACAACAACATACCAAAATAATACAGTTAATCATCTAGAAGTAGTACTGGAAATCCCGGTCCACAAACTAAACCACAAATTCATTGGTATAATAGTGCTCACAGGCAAAGGTCTGGTGCATTGATGGGTCAGTTTTAACCTTTTTCAACGTGACATGGATTATGAGTTATGTGCATGAGAAACCAAGTCTGGAGAGAGAAAAACATGACATTAAAAACAGTGGTGTAAAAAAAGGGACAGTACCTTCAAACGGAGTTCTGTACTCATAACAACTATGAAATTACATATTGTGAAATAGATGCTGTTATATTACTATATATTTGTTTACATTTATCTCTATATATAAGAACTGATTTCATGAGCATGCAACATGCTATATAATTACTGCTTCTCTCTCTATAATTTATAAGAATAGAATGAATGTTATATAAATTGCCTTACTTTTAACCCCACAGGGTGTGTATAATATAATCATACTTTAGTGCAACCATTTTAATTAACTTTTTAGCAATTTTAGAAAGATTCCAGTTTACCATGATTTTTTTTTTTGCGTAAGTAAAAACTCTGCAATGATTTTCATTTTTGCACTTTTAGGGTTGTGTTCAGATTACAAGTTCTAAAAAAAAATATTTAGCGCCAGCCTTAACCCAAAAAGCGTGAAAAAACAAATAAGTTTTTGTGTGCGCCTGCATGTATTCCCCCATAAAGATCAACTGAGAAAAAAAAAGGTTTAAAAAAAACCTAACATTTGGGGGCGGAGCCTGGCAGCTGCCATGAGAGCAGTGTAATTCCAGAGCTCCGTCATGCAGGCCTGCTGATCACCTATCTTACCTAGGCAAATCACTGGCAAACTTACTATACTAAAATGTAGAGGAAGAGACCCTGATACCCTACACCTACTCTCCGGAGAACTTTGGTAACGCCAAATACAGCCGGCAGTGTTTCAGCGCAATTCCAGCAACGCCACACAACGGACCAGAAGTTGGGACTGAAGCACCATCCTCCAACTACCTGGGGACATCCACGGAACAAGGCAGTGAGAACGCCATCACCTACAGACCAGTGATCTATGTCACATAAACTCAGTGATCCTCCGAAAGCAGCTTCACGCAACATACGTGATAAAAAAAGAGAACAGTGGTAAGGCCTAAAAACAATTACTACAAAACCCGCAGGCCTAACATTACCCTGCGCATATAGAGCAACATTTGAGCTCAATACCCACCACACGGGAACTGCACATACCAAACCCAGACAGTTCTTCCATAGCTCGCCACTTTATCTACACACAGGGAGCAACATTTTGGCCAAAGAACTGCACGATTAGCGGTTTATTCTAGAGAGGCGCTACCCCAGGCTTATTTTGTAACCAAATACCACACACAATACCGCAAACTAGTTTTTGCAAGTAGTGTTAATATTGCAATACCTATAACTGATTTAGCCCAACCTGAAGGCTATAACCCTAACGAACTGGAAGCAAACTTATACTACAAATAAGCTCTAACACAAGCCTTGGAGTAATTAAAAAAACACTTACGAAATTAACAAAACATTGGATATAACGCAAAGACTTGTTAATACCATTTTTGATATTGTCTTAAATTTCTGATAACCGTTTGCAGGGATAGGGCCTGAAATCTGCCCTAGCTTATTTAAACATCCGCCACACCTATCATGGTGACAAGACGCATGGGGAAAATTGACAAACCAACTAAACAATTAGGAGGGAAAACCCTAACACTGTCCTCTTTTCTACACACAACTGATTCATTGGACACCTCTGCTGCAAAAACAGATCAAAGAGGCAGAACTTCCATGTCAGACTCACAACAAAATGGTGACTCAAGGTCACAAAACACAAACTCACAACTGTCAGCTGCCATCCTGAACAATTTACCATCTAAACAAGACATAGCGGACATAGTCTGAACCTGTATTAGAGAAGAACTAGCAGACATGAAGCAGGACATCCACACCCTAGGATTCCAAGTGGAAACCCTAGAAGGCAACCAAGACCTCTTAAACCAAGAAATCCACACCCTGACTGAACAAGCCTGCACTCAACAAGATGTTATTTCTACTCTCCAAGAAATACTAGATGACCTGGAGAACCGCAGTAGGCGGAAACATTTACAAATTCGAGGAGTCCCTGAAACAGTTCTACCTCGAGATTTTCCAGTCTATCTCCAAACATTATTTCAGCACATAAAAGAATGCAAAAGGCTTGAATTCCCCCCATAAAAGGTCCAAAGCACAGGCTTAGCAAAGAGACAAATAGATATAATTTTCCTACAAGAAACACACTTTAGACGTAACAAAGAACCAAAATACTTAGGGAAAACATATACCAAACACTACCACAGTTCAGGCCCAGAAATGAAAAATGGGGTCAGCATATTAATTCAAAAAATCTCTTCCTTTTTCCTTGACACATCTCACCAGGGATGGAGAAGGACGTTTCTTGGTCCTGGTAGGCCTTCTGTATGGCCGACCCATAAGTTTAGTTAATATTTATGCTCTGAACACTAATCAGACCCCTTTCTTTAAAAATATGTTCACAAGAATACTGGATATAACTTAAGGCCCAATGTATCTAGCCGGAGACTTAAATACCCTACTGCAACCCTTAAAAGATAGTTCAAACCCTAACATACAGATATCTAAAAAGGTTACCACAACTTTGTGGAACGGTTTGAAAGACCTAAATCTCTATGATACATGGAGATTCATCCATCATGATAAAAGATTTTACTTTTTTCTCACACTCCAATAAATCTTATAGCAGACTTGATTATGTACTCACAAACCAAAAAGACTTTACTCATATCCACCGCAGCGATATCTCACCCACATCATGGTCTGACCACAGCCATTAAAATAAAATTATCCTGGCCCAAAATACCCTCAGAACCATATACCTGGAAACTAGATGAATCCCTTTTGAGCAATCCTGACACACTAACTAAATTATCCAAAACCATTTCTGAATAGTTTACACATAACTCCAACACTATTAAGGACAATTACAAAATTTTGGAAGCACACAAATGTGTGTTCAGGGGGGAATTGATTAAAATGAAAGCCCATGCCCAACAAACAAATCATAAGCAATACAAAGACCTGACAGACATGAAGTTAAAAAAAAGACACAACTAACTCCACTATAGAGAAAGACCTCCAGACAGCTAGAACAGCCCTAGACAAATTCTTAGTCATTAAATAACAAATTGTACGGAATAACTAATAGCATGTTATATTATGAAAGTAATAGAGCCGGCAAACTACTGACTTTCGCTCTAAAAAAAAGATTTAAATCCTATATTTATGAAATTACTAATCCACAAAAAGTCACTAAAAACCACACCAGAAATCCTAAAAGCCTTCCTAGAATACTACACAAAACCTTATAACATACATGAAGAACCTCCCTCACCCGAACATTTAAGCAATCTCTCAACATACATAACAAATAGTCCATTACCCACAATAACTCATGAACAACTACTACAATTAAATAGACCAATAACTATTCAAGAAATCATGTCTGCTATCAGTAACCTTAAACATGGAAAAAGGCCAGGCCCAGATGGCTTTTCTTCCAAATATTACCAAACATTCTCTTCTATACCAGTCCGCATCTTACACTAATCTTTAACAAAGCCACAGAAAAAAAAAACTTCCCACCCTCAATGTTAGAGGCACACATGACGGTAATCCCCAAGCCAGGCAAATCGCCAACAACTCCAGCAAATTTTCGCCCTATTTCTCTACTAAATGTAGATATTAAACTCTTTGCTAAAGTACTAGCATCCCGAATCAACTATATACTCCCTTTCATAATCCACACTAATCAAGCTGGTTTCAGATGATGTCATTCTATAAGTAACTTAGTAAAACTATAAAGTCCAAACACAGATTCAACACAGGGTAAGAAATAACTCAGCAGTGATTGAGTAAAGATCACATAAAATAAGTAAAAACAATTATATGTATGCACATGTGAAAAGAAAAAAAATGGAAATGTTTACGCTGCTGGTTTGTATAGCTAGAGGGGCTTGTAAAATGGGAAACTTTAACTCTTTGTTCTTCCTCCCTCTTACCAGCATGTTTGCATTCTTTTGCATCCCTGTGATCTGCAATTCACTCAGGGCATCTGGACTCAGTGTACGACTAATCTATGTAACGGGAACACTGTGCTTTAAGCTGTCCCGTGCTTCCATTTGTGCAGCAAAACTACATAGCTGTCAGTCTTCCCTAGGGGCCAATGTTTTACTCACTGTACCATAGATACAGCTTTGTTACATCTGAAAGTCATTTTAAAATAAACATCAACAGTGGTAGACCTAATGAACAAAGGGCCCCAGTGCAAGATTTTGTTTGGGCCCCCCAACCACAAAGAAAAAAGAAGCAATGACAGACTGTCGGTAACTGCTAAATGTACAAGAACTGTAGGCGTTGGTAATAAAACGAGTAGCAGACAAGTTTAAACATGCAACATATTAGGGCACATAGCATGATAGAAACAGTGATTTTATATGTATATATATATATATATATATATATATATATATATATATATATATATATAACATGGACTCCGAAAATGTATGGCCTCCTTCTAATAACAGAGAAAATAAAAGCAAAAAGTCAAAGCAAATGTTGTGCTCCTGAACATCAAGTGCTGTGGGTAAGCCTTGCAAATGGTGCAATGCCATCAGGTCATCCTTTCTTAGGATCACATGCACCATGGACATCTAGCCTCCATACACTATCTCTAACAAAAAATAAATAAATGGGGGAGTGAACCCCTTTTCCTGTGATGTAATCATTTCAATGGGATTTGTTTGCTCACACTGGCAAGTTGACACAGTGGGGTACATTTATCAATGTGCGAGGAAACATGATACAAAGTAGTATATCATGTCCGCTGCACATCGATAAATGCCGACAGCATACGCTGTCGGCAATTATTATTGCACCAGCATTGCCGCTTCCTTGAGGATGGATGTCAGGTCTTCAGAACAGTAAGTTGATCTTCAGGGGGTTAGTGTTAGGTTTTTTTAAGGGTGTATTGGGTGGGTTTTTAGATTAGGGTTTGGGCCGCAAAAAGAGCTAACTGCCCTTCCAAATGCCATTTACAGGGCAATGGGGAGCTTAAGTTTTTTTAGACAGTATTTTATTTGGGGGGTTGGTTGTGTGGGTGGTGGATTTTACTGTTGGGGGGTTGTTTGTATTATTTTTTTACTGGTAAAAGATGATTACTTTGGGGCAATGCCCCGCAAAAGGCCCTTTTAAGGGCTATTGGTAGTTTAGTTTAGGCTAGGGTTTTTTTTTTATTTTGGGTGGGCTTTTTTATTTTGATAGGGCTATTAGATTAGGTGTAATTAGTTTAAATATCTTGTAATTTGTTTATTATTTTCTGTAATTTAGTGGGGGGTTTGTACTTTAGCTAATTTAATTTATTTAATTGTTGTTAATTTAGTTAATTTATTTAATTATAGTGTAGTGTTAGGTGTTAGTGTAACTTAGGTTAGGTTTTATTTTACAGGTACTTTTGTATTTATTTTAGCTAGGTAGTTATTAAATAGTTAATAACTAATAACTATTCTATCTAGTTAAAATAAATACAAACTTGTCTGTAAAATGAAAATAAATCCTAACGCCTAGATTTAGAGTTCTGCGGCCAAAGGGGTGCGTTAGCTACACTGGCTTTTTTCTGGCCGCACCTTTTAAATACCGCTGGTATTTAGAGTTCACTGAATGGCTGCGTTAGGCTCCAAAAATGGAGCGTAGAGCATATTTAACGCAACTTCAACTCTCGATACCAGCGGTGCTTACGGACGCGGCCAGCTTCAAAAACGTGCTCGTGCACGATTCCCCCATAGAAAACAATGGGCTGTTTGAGCTGAAAAAAAACCTAACACCTGCAAAAAAGCAGCGTTCAGCTCCTAACGCAGCCCCATTGTTTGCTATGGGGAAACACTTCCTACGTCTGCACCTAACACTCTAACATGTACCCCGAGTCTAAACACCCCTAACCTTACACTTATTAACCCCTAATCTGCCGCCCCCGTTATCGCTGACCCCTGCATTATACTATTAACCCCTAATCTGCCGCTCCGTACACCGCCGCTATTTACATTATCCCTATGTACCCCTAATCTGCTGCCCCTAACACCGCCGACCCCTATATTATATTTATTAACCCCTAATCTGCCCCCACAACGTCGCCTCCACCTGCCTACACTTATTAACCCCTAATCTGCCGAGCGGACCGCACCGCTATTATAATAAAGTTATTAACCCCTAATCCGCCTCACTCCCGCCTCAATAACCCTATAATAAATAGTATTAACCCCTAATCTGCCATCCCTAACATCGCCGACACCAAACTTCAAACATTAACCCCTAATCTGCCGACTGGAGCTCACCGCTATTCTAATAAATGTATTAACCCCTAAAGCTAAGTCTAACCCTAACACCCCCCTAAGTTAAATATAATTTAAATCTAACGAAATAAATTAACTCTTATTAAATAAATTATTCCTATTTAAAGCTAAATACTTACCTGTAAAATAAATCCTAATATAGCTACAATATAAATTATAATTATATTATAGCTATTTTAGGATTTATATTTATTTTACAGGTAACTTTGTATTTATTTTAACCAGGTACAATAGCTATTAAATAGTTAAGAACTATTTAATAGCTAAAATAGTTAAAATAATTACAAAATTACCTGTAAAATAAATCCTAACCTAAGTTACACTATCAATAAATACCTACAATTACCTACAATTAAACCTAACACTACACTATCAATACATTAATTAAATACAATATCTACAAATAAATACAATGAAATAAACTAACTAAAGTACAAAAAATAAAAAAGAACTAAGTTACAAAAAATAAAAAAATATTTACAAACAGAAAAATATTACAACAATTTTAAACTAATTACACCTACTCTAAGCCCCCTAATAAAATAACAAAGACCCCCAAAATAAAAAAATGCCCTACCCTATTCTAAATTACAAAAGTTCAAAGCTCTTTTACCTTACCAGCCCTGAACAGGGCCCTTTGCGGGGCATGCCCCAAAGAATTCAGCTCTTTTTCCTGTAAAAAAACACATAAAATCCCCCCCCCAAAATTACAACCCACCACCCACATACCCCTAATCTAACCCAAACCCCCCTTAAATAAACCTAACACTAAGCCCCTGAAGATCTTCCTACCTTATCTTCACCATACCAGGTTCACCGATCGATCCAGAAGAGCTCCTCCAATGTCTTGATCCAAGCCCAAGCGGGGGGCTGAAGATGTCCATGATCCGGCTGAAGTCTTCATCCAAGCGGGAGCTGAAGAGGTCCATGATCCGGCTGAAGTCTTCATCCAAGCGGGAGCTGAAGAGGTCCATGATCCGGCTGAAGTCTTCTATCAACGGCATCTTCAATCTTCTTTCTTCCGGATCCATCCATCTTCACCGACGAATGACGGTTCCTTTAAGGGACGTCATCCAAGATGGCGTCCCTCGAATTCCGATTGGCTGATAGGATTCTATCAGCCAATCGGAATTAAGGTAGGAAAATTCTGATTGGCTGATGGAATCAGCCAATCAGAATCAAGTTCAATCCGATTGGCTCATCCGATCAGCCAATCAGATTGAGCTCGCATTCTATTGGCTGATCGGAATCAAAGGGGGGTTTGGGTTAGATTAGGGTTATGTGGGTAGTGGGTTGTAATGTTGGGGGGGGTATTGTATGTGTTTTTTTTTACAGGCAAAAGAGCTGAATTCTTTGGGGCATGCCCCGCAAAGGGCCCTGTTCAGGGCTGGTAAGGTAAAAGAGCTTTGAACTTTTGTAATTTAGAATAGGGTAGGGCATTTTTTTATTTTGGGGGTCTTTGTTATTTTATTAGGGGGCTTAGAGTAGGTGTAATTAGTTTAAAATTGTTGTAATATTTTTCTGATGTTTGTAAATATTTTTTTATTTTTTGTAACTTAGTTCTTTTTTATTTTTTGTACTTTAGTTAGTTTATTTCATTGTATTTATTTGTAGATATTGTATTTAATTAATGTATTGATAGTGTAGTGTTAGGTTTAATTGTAGGTATTTTATTTAATTAATTTATTGATAGTGTAGTGTTAGGTTTAATTGTAACTTAGGTTAGGATTTATTTTACAGGTAATTTTGTAATTATTTTAACTATTTTAGCTATTAAATAGTTCTTAACTATTTAATAGCTATTGTACCTGGTTAAAATAAATACAAAGTTACCTGTAAAATAAATATAAATCCTAAAATAGCTATAATATAATTATAATTTATATTGTAGCTATATTAGGGTTTATTTTACAGGTAAGTATTTAGCTTTAAATAGGAATAATTTATTTAATAAGAGTTAATTTATTTTGTTAGATTTAAATCATATTTAATTTAGGGGGGTGTTAGGGTTAGGGTTAGACTTAGCTTTAGGGGTTAATCCATTTTTTACAGTAGCGGCGAGATTCGGTCGGCAGATTAGGGGTTAATAATTGAAGTTAGGTGTCGGCGATGTTAGGGAGGGCAGATTAGGGGTTAATACTATTTATTATAGGGTTATTGAGGCGGGAGTGAGGCGGATTAGGGGTTAATAACTTTATTATAGTAGCGGTGAGATCCGCTCGGCAGATTAGGGGTTAATAAGTGTAGGCAGGTGGAGGCGACGTTGTGGGGGGCAGGTTAGGGGTTAATAAATATAATATAGGGGTCGGCAGTGTTAGGGGCAGCAGATTAGGGGTACATAAGGATAACGTAAGTAGCGGGGCTTTGCGGTCGGCAGATTAGGGGTTAATTATTGTAGGTAGCTGGCGGCGATGTTGTGGTGGGCAGGTTAGGGGTTAATAAATATAATATAGGGGTCGGCGGTGTTAGGGGCAGCAGATTAGGGGTACATAAGTATAACATAGGTGTCGGTCGGCAGATTAGGCGTTAAAAAAATTTAATCGAGTGGCGGCGGTGTGAGGGGACCTCGGTTTAGGGGTACATAGGTAGTTTATGGGTGTTAGTGTACTTTAGAGCACAGTAGTTAAGAGTTTTATAAACCGGCATTAGCCCAGAAAGCTCTTAACTACTGACTTTTTTCTGCGGCTGGAATTTTGTCGTTAGATTTCTAACGCTCACTTCAGCCACGACTCTAAATACCGGCGTTAGAAAGATCCCATTGAAAATATAGGATACGCAAATGGCGTAGGGGGATCTGCGGTATGTAAAAGTCGCAGCTGAAAAGTGAGCGTTAGACCCTTTAATGACTGACTCCAAATACCAGAGGGCGGTAAAAACCAGCGTTAGGAGCCTCTAACGCTGGTTTTGACGGCTACCGCCGAACTCTAAATCTAGGCCTAAGCTAGCTACAATGTAACTATTAGTTATATTGTAGCTAGCTTAGGGTTTATTTTATAGGTAAGTATTTAGTTTTAAATAGGAATCATTTAGTTAATGATCGTAATTTTATTTAGATTTATTTAAATTTTATTTAAATTAGGGGGTGTTAGGGTTAGGTTTAGGGGTTAATAAATTTAGAATAGTGGCGGTGACATTGGGGCGGCAGATTAGGGGTTAATAACTGTAGGTAGGTTGCTGCGACATAGGGGGTGGCAGATTAGGGGTTAATAAATATAATGTAGGTGTTGGTGATGTTGGGGGCAACAGATTAGGGGTTTATAGGTATAATGTAGGTGGCGGCGGTGTCCGGAGCGGCAGATTAGGGGTTAATAAATATAATGCAAGTGCCTGCGATGTCGGGGGCGGCAGATTAGGGGTTAATAAGTGTAAGATTAGGGGTGTTTAGACTCGGGGTTCATGTTAGGGTGTTAGGTGTAAACATAAATTTTATTTCCCCATAGGAATCAATGGGGCTGCGTTACTGAGTTTTACGCTGCTTTTTTGCAGGTGTTTTTTTCTTTTTCTCAGCCGGCTCTCCCCGTTGATTGCTATGGGGAAATCGTGCACAAGCACGTACGACCAGCTCACCGCTGACTTAAGCAGCGCTGGTATTGGAGGGATATATGGAGCTAAATTTTGCTCTACGCTCACTTCTTGCCTGTTAACGCCGGGTTTCTGAAAACCCGTAATACCAGCGCTGCAGGTAAGTGAGCGGTGAGAAAAAACTGCTCATTAGCACAGCATAGCCTCTAATGCAAAACTCGTAATCTAGCCGTATATCTTTTTACGCTATAGTACATATATTTCTCATGTGAGATTTATTTTAAATTTATACAAAACAAACAAAAAAACGACATCACTGTTATTCATATTTGTATTTTGAAAATGTGAGGTTCATTGTCTCCATATTTCAAAATATCCTGTGATGTAACAGTTATATTATATAATATTTTTGTAACGGCAATTGATATGATTTTTCTTTCTGTACCAACACGATTTGAAGTATTGCTTGTCTGTTATTGCATATCAAACCTCAATAAAATAATTATTTTATATATATATATATATATATATATATATATATATATATATATATATATAATTTGTTAAGAAGATTGATAAATTCTTCACGGCAGCTCCAAGGAAGCTATCTACCTTTCCTGTACCTAATTTGGTTTCTGGCCTAATCATTAATGAATAGAACAAACTGGGTTTTCCTTTTGTTCCCTCCACCAAATTTATTAACATGTCCCCTTTTCCCTCTGACAAACTGGAGGTATGGGAAACTATTCCAAAGGTGGATGGTGTTATATATCCGGACTAAAGCATCTCTTTCAAGGATCCAATGAACAGAAAGTATCAAAGCTTTAACAGGCGATCGTTTCAGCTGTCAGGTTATATGTTTCATCCAGTTGTCACTGTGGCATGCATTTCTGCAACTAGTGCAGTCTGGTGTGACAATATTCTGATCTTTTATACAAAGAAGGTTCCCTTGAAGAAACTCAGGATCGCTTGAGGTTGGTCAAGACTGTGAACAGCTTTTGAAATCACTTACATTAATGTGAAAAGTGTTGCTATGAGTGTTCTGGCTGCTATGAGTATTATGGCTCAAGTTATAGTCTGCTGATATGGTT
Source organism: Bombina bombina (assembly GCF_027579735.1). Lineage (NCBI taxonomy): Eukaryota > Metazoa > Chordata > Amphibia > Anura > Bombinatoridae > Bombina > Bombina bombina. Next base: position 830,476,515 of record NC_069499.1, read on the forward strand.
TTAAATAGCAGACTTCTTTCCCTTCCTTTCCAGGGAAGATTTTTTTGGACATGGACTGGATGTTATTATTGCAACAATAACTGGAGGTAAAAAAAAAGAAAGCTAAGAGCAGGGTTAAGCCCACTGGACATTTTCACTCCTTTAATCAAAGATGAAAACATCCTCCTCTTTAGTGTTGCAAAAGTCAGAAGTCACCAAGTCCACATGGAAGTTGGTTTCCCTTGGTCTAAGTCCAAACAGACTAAAAAGCTTGCCCCCTCCTTCACATCAGCATTAAGACCTTAATCCAGATGCATTTATGTTGGGGGTACAGATTGCACCTTTTTCATGAGGCAGCGTCTTGGTCATCTTTGCATACTTTATCAAATGTTACCATTTTGACTAATTTGCTTCTTCTGAAGCTTCTTTTGATGGGAAAGTTCAGCAAGCAACCATAGTGCCTTTAATTGCCCTCACTGTTTTTGCCAAATTTCATTGTGGTCTCATGGACTTCACAGCTTGGGTATATTATCAAACATGTGGACCATCTTATAGAAGAAAACAAAAACTTATACTTACATAATAAATAATAAAATGTCATAATGGTGAAAGTCTTTACAGTTGGCGGCAGTACCAGTTTGCACTTCAATTGCTTCTTTTTCTTTGCTACTTTTCTAAATTCCTTCTTTCTCTTGGACATATGCATAACTGAGGGATCAAGATAAAGTGGGAGAGATTAAAAGCTATGTTATGTTGTTTGCCTCCTACTAGTGGACTGGACTTTAATCCCACATGTGATAACTCATGGACTTTAACCGTCATGAAATAAATGAATTTATCAGGTAACCATAAATTTCGTTTTTATGCCAAGTAAATAGGGTTCTTGTATTTTTCAGCCTGTCAGATTGGTACTGAAAAATTTTGTTCCACCTCCAACAATTTTATCCAGGGACAATATGATGTCACACATCATACACCCCTACTAGAAAACCCGAGATTGAGGAACGTTCAAAATCCTGATACCCTAGGGAGAGGTATAGCTGACCTAGTGGTCAATGTGTAACCACTACAGCTGGCGTTCTGCTGGAAGGAGGGGTGTCGCAAAAAGCTGACATCAGTATGCTGCCACAAACTAGGCCCTAAACATCAGGCGAGGTGCAAAGCCCAAGGAAGCAGGAACCAACCGCTAAGAACCACTAGTACAGAACCGCTAAGAACCACTAGTACAGAAAAAGGCTGCACAACGGGTCAAAAAAAAAAAAAAAGAAAACAGGTTTATTATAAAAATAAAACCTAGACAGACATGGACTTCCTACCTGTCCATGTCTGTCTAGGTTTTATTGTTATAATAAACCTGTTTTATTTACTTTTTTTATTTATTTTTTTACGCATTGTGCAGCCTTTCACTGCATATAGCTGACCTAGTCCAAAATACACCGCTGTTTTAAGTCTCATATTATTATGGGGATTATCAATTATATTCACTAAAGGGCATGCTCATAATTTACATGCCATAATGTACATTAGTTATGTTAAAGGGACATAAAACACCCGCCCCCCAAAAAAATAAATAAAATAAATTATGATTCAGATAGAGCATGGCCTTTAAAACAACTTTCTAATTTACTTCAATTATTTAGTTTGCTTCACTTTTCTCACTATCCTTTGTTGAAAAGCATACCTAGGTAGGCTCAAGAGCAGCAATGCACTACTTGGAACTACCTGCTCATTGGTGGCTGCACATATATGTTTTACAAACCCCATTCAGGAGGCCAGTAAGCAGATGTAAATGTTACCTGTTAAAACAGGGAGTAATGAGGAGAATAGGTGTGCACTTCAAATATACCTCAGTGGTTATGAGGTAAAACAGGAACAGTCTCATCGCTCCACCCATGATCTCCCACAATCCTTCAGGATCATAAGTCCATGCCAAAATACAGATTTGCATTTTCATAGTAAATTATTACAAAGTAAGAGTCCCATGCTCTCACAACAGAGAGTTGTATTTTCATAGGCCTAGATTTGGAGTTTGGCGGTAGCCGTGAAAACCAGCGTTAGAGGCTCCTAACGCTGGTTTTAGGCTACCGCCGGTATTTGGAGTCACTCAAAAAAGGGTCTAACGCTCACTTTTCAGCCGCGACTTTTCCATACCGCAGATCCCCTTACGTCAATTGCGTATCCTATCTTTTCAATGGGATCTTTCTAACTCCGGTATTTAGAGTCGTGTCTGAAGTGAGCGTTAGAATTCTAACGACAAAACTTCAGCCGCAGAAAAAAGTCAGGAGTTAAGAGCTTTCTGGGCTAACGCCGGTTCATAAAGCTCTTAACTACTGTGCTCTAATGTACACTAACACCCATAAACTACCTATGTACCACTAAACCGAGGTCCCCCCACATCTCCGACACTCTATTACATTTTTTTAACCCCTAATCTGCCGTCCGCCACCTACGTTATACTTATGTACCCCTAATCTGCTGCCCCTAACACCGCCGACCCCGTATTATATTTATTAACCCCTAACCTGCCCCCCACAATGTCGCCGCCAGCTACCTACAATAATTAACCCCTAATCTGCCGACCGCAAAGCGCCGCCACCTACATTATAGCTATGTACCCCTAATCTGCTGCCCCTAACACCGCTGACCCCTATATTATATTTATTAACCCCTAATCTGCCCCCCACAACGTCGCCTCCACCTGCCTACACTTATTAACCCCTAATCTGCCGACCTGACCTGAGCACTACTATAATAAAGTTATTAACCCCTAATCCGCCTCACTAACCCTATAATAAATAGTATTAACCCCTAATCTGCCCTCCCTAACATCGCCGACACCTAACTTCAATTATTAACCCCTAATCTGCCGACTGGAGCTCACCGCTATTCTAATAAATGTATTAACCCCTAAAGCTAAGTCTAACCCTAACACTAACACCCCCCTAAATTAAATATAATTTTAATCTAACGAAATTAATTAACTCTTATTAAATAAATTATTCCTATTTAAAGCTAAATACTTACCTGTAAAATAAATCCTAATATAGCTACAATATAAATTATAATTATATTATAGCAATTTTAGGATATATATTTATTTTACAGGAAACTTTGTAATTATTTTAACCAGGTACAATAGCTATTAAATAGTTAAGAACTATTTAATAGCTAAAATAGTTAAAATAATTACAAATTTACCTGTAAAATAAATCCTAACCTAAGTTACAATTAAACCTAACACTACACTATCAATAAATAAATTAAATAAAATACGTACAATTACCTACAATTAAACCTAACACTACACTATCAATAAATAAATTAAATACAATTCCTAAAAATAAATACAATGAAATAAACTAACTAAAGTACAAAAAATAAAAAAGAACTAAGTTACAAAAAATAAAAAAAAATGTTTACAAACATTAGAAAAATATTACAACAATTTTAAACTAATTACACCTACTCTAAGCCCCCTAATAAAATAACAAAGCCCCCCAAAATAAAAAAATGCCCTACCCTATTCTAAATTACTAAAGTTCAAAGCTCTTTTACCTTACCAGCTCTGAACAGGGCCCTTTGCGGGGCATGCCCCAAGAAGTTCAGCTCTTTTGCCTGTAAAAAAAAACATACAATACCCCCCCAACATTACAACCCACCACCCACATACCCCTAGTCTAACCCAAACCCCCCTTAAATAAACCTAACAATAAGCCCCTGAAGATCTCCCTACCTTGAGTCGTCTTCACCCAGCCGAGCCAAATTCTTCATCCAAGCGGAGCAAGAAGAGGTCCTCCATCCGGTAGAAGTCTTCATCCAGGCGGGGCAGAAGAGGTCTTCCATCCGATTGAAGTCTTCATCCAAGAGGCATCTTCTATCATCATCCATCCGGAGCGGAGCGGCAGCATCCTGAAGACCTCCGACGCGGAACATCCATCCTGGCCGACGACTGAACAACAAATGACGGTTCCTTTAAATGACGTCATCCAAGATGGCGTCCCTAGAATTCTATCAGCCAGTCGGAATCCGATCAGCCAATCGGAATTAAGGTAGGAATATTCTGATTGGCTGATAGAATCCTATCAGCCAATCGGAATTCGAGGGACGCCATCTTGGATGACGTCATTTAAAGGAACCGTCATTCATCGTTCAGTCCTCGGCCAGGATGGATGTTCCGCGTCGGAGGTCTTCAGGATGCTGCCGCTCCGGATGGATGACGATAGAAGATGCCTCTTGGATGAAGACTTCAATCGGATGGAAGACCTCTTCTTGCTCCGCTTGGATGAAGAATTTGGCTCGGCTGGGTGAAGACGACTCAAGGTAGGGAGATCTTCAGGGGCTTAGTGTTAGGTTTATTTAAGGGGGGTTTGGGTTAGATTAGGGGTATGTGGGTGGTGGGTTGTAATGTTGGGGGGGGGTATTGTATGTTTTTTTTTACAGGCAAAAGAGCTGAACTTCTTGGGGCATGCCCCGCAAAGGGCCCTGTTCAGGGCTGGTAAGGTAAAAGAGCTTTGAACTTTAGTAATTTAGAATAGGGTAGGGCATTTTTTTATTTTGGGGGTCTTTGTTATTTTATTAGGGTGCTTAGAGTAGGTGTAATTAGTTTAAAATTGTTGTAATATTTTTCTAATGTTTGTAAATATTTTTTTATTTTTTGTAACTTAGTTCTTTTTTATTTTTTGTACTTTAGTTAGTTTATTTCATTGTATTTATTTGTAGGAATTGTATTTAATTTATTTATTGATAGTGTAGTGTTAGGTTTAATTGTAGATAATTATAGGTATTTTATTTAATTAATTTATTGATAGTGTAGTGTTAGGTTTAATTGTAACTTAGGTTAGGATTTATTTTACAGGTAATTTTGTAATTATTTTAACTATTTTAGCTATTAAATAGTTCTTAACTATTTAATAGCTATTGTACCTAGTTAAAATAATTACAAAGTTACCTGTAAAATAAATATATATCCTAAAATAGCTATAATATAATTATAATTTATATTGTAGCTATATTAGGATTTATTTTACAGGTAAGTATTTAGCTTTAAATAGGAATAATTTATTTAATAAGAGTTAATTAATTTCGTTAGATTTAAATTATATTTAACTTAGGGGGGTGTTAGTGTTAGGGTTAGACTTAGCTTTAGGGGTTAATACATTTATTAGAATAGCGGTGAGCTCCAGTCGGCAGATTAGGGGTTAATAATTGAAGTTAGGTGTCGGCGATGTTAGGGAGGGCAGATTAGGGGTTAATACTATTTATTATAGGGTTAGTGAGGCGGATTAGGGGTTAATAACTTTATTATAGTAGCGCTCAGGTCCGGTCGGCAGATTAGGGGTTAATAAGTGTAGGCAGGTGGAGGCGACATTGTGGGGGGCAGATTAGGGGTTAATAAATATAATATAGGGGTCGGCGGTGTTAGGGGCAGCAGATTAGGGGTACATAGGGATAATGTAAGTAGCAGCGGTTTACGGAGCGGCAGATTAGGGGTTAAAAATAATATACAGGGGTCAGCGATAGCGGGGGCGGCAGAATAGGGGTTAATAAGTGTAAGGTTAGGGGTGTTTAGACTCGGGGTACATGTTAGAGTGTTAGGTGCAGACGTAGGAAGTGTTTCCCCATAGCAAACAATGGGACTGCGTTAGGAGCTGAACGCAGCTTTTTTGCAGGTGTTAGGTTTTTTTTCAGCTCAAACAGCCCCATTGTTTCCTATGGGGGAATCGTGCACGAGCACGTTTTTGAGGCTGGCCGCGTCCGGAGCCTAACGCAGCCATTCTGTGGACTCTCAATACCAGAGTTATTTTAAAGGTGCGGCCAGAAAAAAACCAGCGTTAGCTACGCGGGTCCTTACCAACAAAACTCTAAATCTAGCCGATAGTAAATTACTACAAGCACCATATAAAACAAATAAAATTAAATAAACATCTTTCAATGCCAAATATGAAAACATGAAAATTGCATAAAACATTATACAATTGTTCACATACATTTTATGTGTCACATTTTCACTGACAAAATAAAATGGCTCCAGCTACTAAAACCATATATACTCAGTCACAGTATTATTACCCTGAACACCACTTTCTTAACTTAATATACCATCACTGTGGGAATGTATGGTGCATGATATGAAAGTGGTGGCATTTAGTATTGTTTAGCCCATACAGGTAAGTGAAGAAAGGTATATGCTGCTACACTTTGGAGCATGGTCTGTGGTTGTAGTGATGGCTGACCCAGTGTTTCATATGTAAACATTTGCTTTGGCTTTCTCTCTCTTACAGATCGTCTTGGTTCGATATTGTTTTCTATGTCCAGACGTTCCACTTCATACTGCTGGGCACTAGGGTGGTGTGATTTACTGCGGATTCAGTTTTAAACCGCGATTAACCACCAAGATTTAAAAACCGAGAGAGTCTGCGTTTTTTTGAAGAAAAAAAAGATGTCTGATCGTCATGAAAACGGAGGGGGAGTCCTCCAGGGTTCCATTTTATGAGGGAGGATGAGAGGCGGACCCGTGGGCAGACCTGAGAAGCCTGCGAAATGGCCATTTTTTTGCAGAGTATGTGGGAGCAGCGGCAACAGCCCTTCATCATGTGACAGTGGTCAGGCGGTGGTGTAGTGGTGGGACATGCGCTAAAAGTTGTGACTCTAAAGTGAGTAATATTGTACAAAAACTTTAAAGTTCCACTGCCTTTTTTTAATTATTATTATTAACTTCTGTGATGCATAACAATGATTGATTTGATTCCCTCATAATTGAGTTAAGAATAGATAGATCGTCAATCATAATAGTATGAGCAATTAAGTGAGTAGTCGTAGTGTCCAAAAATGTCCTTCCAATTAGCTGCGTGTGTGTGTTGAGTTCACTTGTTTGTATTATGTACTGTATTTATAACTGTTTTTACTTAGTGTTCTCTACTACAGCTATAGCTGTAAAAATGTATGTAATATGACAGGCTGCAGGATGTCAGGATTGACCTTGTGAATGCCACATCCCCCATGTTATCCTGGACAGTCACTCAGCTAAATGACTAACACATGCAGCAGTGTGCATTGTACTACCTTTACTGCACGTAGGAACACAAACCATACTTCTGGAAAGTCAGCACTTTTCAGGTTTCTCCATGCACACTGCTTCATATGTTATTCATACCACAGCTTGACTGACTGCCCACGAAACATGGACAATGTGGTAAGAAGAACTATCCAGCTAATTTCATTCCTATTAGCTGTGTGTGTGTTGAGTTCACTTGTTTGTTTTATGTTCTCTAACTCTAACTGTTCCACTTCTTAGTGTTCTGTTATGTACTGCAGAATAGATGTGACTGTGTACTGTACACATTTAGATTCTGTAGTGTTAAATACATTTTAAAGGAGAATTTAGATGTTTTAGTCATTTTTAATAAAATAGCAAGTTGAATCACAAACCGTGTTTTTTTTTTTTTTTTTGAGGTCGAAAACCACAATTTTTTTTTCTAGCAAAATTGCACAGCCCTACTTGGCACCTTCACTTTTGCTATCTACACTGGCCCCGGGTGGAAATGTTGGATTCAGGATCAGTTTATCTGGCAATTGGTTCTTTGTCAAACTGTTTCTCTCCCTCACTGATTCGCTTTCTTTTACTTTGCTCTCAAGTGCTGATGATGTTGTTTCGACAAGAGGATTCTCCTGACCCAGTTATGAACCTTGCCGGTAAGTATTTTCTCTCCTATACTCTGTCCAACTCTCAGGGATTCTCAACCAGTATCTTCCAAAGTTTCCTCATCCAAAGCGTTTGTGTCACTGTAGTAAGTAGATTCTCTTATATTTGTCTCTCTGTTGCCTTGTCTGCTTTGTCTCTGTTTTTGTCATGAGCTTGTACCTTTATCCTAAGTCTTTGCTGTATATATTCCCTCCCCTTCCTGACCTCTTTGCTTGGTATTCATTTTCCTATGGGCTAGTAGTAAGCCTAAGCCTCCTATTTTCTTCTGAAGATCTCTCTCCGTTTATTGATCTGAAGTGCAAAGGAAAATAGTATTGTACTTTTTAAACTCTCATCAGTAGCAGTTGCTATTTGATGAGCTTTTCTTTGTTTTCTTTAACCAGGTTAATTTCTAGTGAACTGTCTGCTGCTATTCCTGTAGCTGTGAAGCCTACTGATTCCAATCAGCTGATCAACTCCACCTGCAAACTGAGACTGCCTTCAGAATCTCCCCTGCTCTGCAACCATGCTGATCGCATCTACACTGTCCAACGTTTACTCTGCTTAATCATAACCAGTAAATGCATTTAGGACTATTCTTGTACTTATTAACTTTTTGCACGCTTATTTTGATCCATATGTTATTAACAGGTACCTGTAACAAAAGTCCACATAATTGCTATGATCAGATGCAGCATAGCATAGACTGTCATGTCTGCACTATTGCTATACTGATCTGATTCATGCACATATAAACACTGTGAGATTATGTTCAGACCAGAGTTACTGTTGTCTTTATGCTCCATTCTCTAATGCTATAGTCATAAGTTTTTCTATAGTATTTCACATCCACAGCTACACACACAAAGCTATCATTTATTCATTCTAAAAGTGACATTATTTATATTTATTCACCAAGAATAATTTGAAATAACTTTTAGATCTGCAGCTGAGATTCATCTTAACTCATTCCTCATATATCAGAAATATCCTAGTCCATTGTTACAGTTTTAGAGGTTTCAGTGGATGTGGTGGTGTTTCCAGAGGCAAGTTGTTCACTAATAACAGCAAGTTTTGGTGTAGGGTTCTGGTTCTAAGGACTCGCCATATATACAGGATTTTCTGCTACCTGCTCTTACCACATAAATTATCTTCTACCAATACAGCCTGAGTTTTTCTGGGCCTCCTCGCTCACACAAGTTTCTAACAAGGGCTCTGTCTCCAGGCTTTAGAACCACACTTTTGACTTTCAGGTCATACTGAACTTTGCTTCATGCCTGCTGTTTTCGCTTGCTATTTGATACGCATTGGCCTTGGTCTTTCCTTGACTGGACTGAACTGGTGCAACCCCAGGCTTTGCCTGGAGAAGCTCACAGATAGGCTTGGCCATACATGAAAAATCTTGAATAAATTAGCGATAGTAACTTAGGAAGTCAAGTTACTTACCTCACCGATGGTCTGTGGAGAATGATCTTTGAGTGACAGAGCTGCTTCAAGATCTTTGGGATCACCTTCAGCAGACACAAGACAACCAGCATATCTGACTTCACTACTGAAGAGCACACATTTTGCAGCCCAAAGTTTGACCCCATGACATTGGAGGGCTTGTGTCTGGAACCTTCGGCTATGAAGCCCTGATGGTAAGCTTTTCCTTGGTCAATAATACTTAACCATGCATAACCCCCCAGTGCATCAAACAAGTTTTGGATTTTCGGCAGAGGGTGCCTATCTGGTACAGACTTTTTATTGAGGAGATGATAATCTATACATAGGTGGAGCAAACCATCCTTCTTTTCGGACTTCACAATCCACCCTTTTGCCAGGAGATCTTGAATATAGTCCTTGACTTATTGGAACAAAGGCTTAGGTACTGAAGAGTATGACCACTGCACTGGTATGTCGTCTTTGAGATTGACATTTGCAAGCTCATGATGCAACCAAGGTCACTCTTATCACGAGAAAAGGCCATAGACTCTTCATACAGCATTTTCTTACTAGCTCCTGCTATTCCCCACTCATATGGCTGAGGTCTGCAGGTGGGTGCCACAGTGTCAAGGTTTCTTGAGTAACTAAAGTAGTCACACCCGGGCCCTTACACCAGACTGTGTCTTCTGGTTGCTCTGCCTCCAGTACTTTTTCAATTTGCTGAATATAACCAAGAATTGTATTACCAGGCAATGTTACAAGGGGAGTTGTTTCCGATTGTGACAGAAACATAATGGCTTTGCTGGTTCTGGACTTCTAGGAGCCCCTCCCCTATATCCAGCTTTTCCAAATATATATTGTTTTGCTCTGGTTCAAACATTGCGACTGGGTCAGGTTGATCCATGGTGGATGGTATTTTACACTTTACACTTTACCCATGTTACTTGGCCTGCTGGAATAACAATGACACCATTCTTTTTCAAACATCCCCACTGTTCGTTAAGCTCAGGGGTTTGGACAAAGTTTAAACGTGTTTTGAGCTTTCTCATTTGACACAGAGATGGCTCCAGATAGTAGGGAGAATAAAGTCGGTACAAGGCGTTTGGGTTGTCCCTGAATTAATTCTTCCACTATGTTGAACACAAGCAGTGGCCTTTCAATTGGCAGATGACTTACTAAGAAGGAAACATTGCTAGAGAGATTAGGGTCATTGTTTCCTTGTAAATTAACAGTAATAACAGCCCAGCCATTGAATGAGATCCCCATTTATGGCATACACTTTCAACATCTCTGTAGTTCCCATGAGTTCAGAAAGAGGTCTCATGTCCACAGCCGGTAAATATTTATCTTTCCAAGCACAATCAGTGATACTGACTTAAACTCCAGTGTCAAGCAGAGTGCTTACTGCAAGGCCATTGAGGTTACACTGAGTCAAAGCCTTTCTTCCTATTAGGTTGACAATGGCCTCATTCTTTGTCCTAGTGGCAGAGAGAATGCAAGTCTGATAATGCCCTTTCTTGTCATTGGAAGTTTTGAATGTCATGAAATGTGTTTGTGTTTTTGCTTTTCACAGGACCAGATTCAAACTCTGGACTGTCATCATTTGATCTTTGGGACAAGGAGGGCTTGGTCACTGGTCAACCCATTGCAGTGACCGTTTCCCTGCAGGTTGCATTTCCAGAGGCATCCCCTAGCCAGGTGACCCTCTTCACCATACTGAAAGCAGTGAGTACAGTTTTGCAGACCAGCTTCAACACCCTTTAAGCAACCACGGGGTTGTGTCCCTTTCTGCAAAGGTGGCCAGCTCACGCCATGCTTACAGGTATGCTCAAGCTGTGCTTGTTGTGATGGAGGATTCTCATGGAGTCTAGCGTACTGGTAAGTCCATGGGTTTCTTTCACATCTCTCACAGGTACACTTTCAAGCAGGGTACAGCTTGCAATGCTTGGCTTAGTACGAGTTACAGGACCCAGCCTTCGAACCCTCTCATTCTCATCACTGGTGATTTTTGTAACATTTCTCAGTATTTCCTCATCTGTGATGTTGTAGTTGGAGAGCAGGGGTTTTAACTCACTACGAATGTCTTTATATTTGGTGTCCTAGGCCCTGGTAAACAGTGTGAAGGAAAACATCCTGAATAGTTGCCAAGCTGTATCTTACTTCAGTGTCAGCCTGTTTTGCAGCAAAGATGATTTTCTGTTTAAGACCTATTACTCGATACAGGAACTGCTGGAACATTTCATTCTCATTTTGTTTTGCACACATTAATTCCTGGAATAACTCTGTGCTATTTTTGTCCACTAGATGTGACCTAAGAAACCCTTTGAGTTCCTCAACTGTCATGTCTTCCTTATTCTTCAACATGTCCTTGAAACTACCTGCTTTTATTATCTGTAGAGTCCCCCTGACTAATTCAATATCATTAAAAATGTCTGATTCCATCTTTAATCTGCCTGCATACACTAGTGTATGTGATGTCAGATGTGTAGTCGCCAAATTGTCCTCCTTGTATTTTAAACTTGCAATGCTGGAGATAGGAGAGGTCCTTTAGGGAGACTACCTTCTCTGATGGCAACTGCATAGACCTTTTAGGGTGGTTGCTAAACTGTGTGTTATTATTGTTGTGCATTTGTTGTGATACTGTTGGCAAGGGTTGTGTCAATGTGGGGTTTTGTAAGGATTGCTGCAAGATAATGATTGGTTATATTCTGTTTAGCATCTGGGTTTACATTTACTACACTAACACCTTTGTCAGCTATAGCTGCAGATCATGTTGCATGAACAGTGTCTGTAGTAAAGATATGATCAGTAGTAATGGATATATGTGCTGTGAAGTGTGTGCACTAACACCAACATTACCATTATTCTGTTGATGAATAAGTGCAGCCATAGTATGAACATGGTCAACAATGTCTCACAAATTCAACAGTTTAGCCATACCTCGGTCCTCTGATTCTAATAAATCTATACTATACATGAAGGCATTAATGTATTCAAAACAGCCCTCTTGGTCTCCAGCATCTAGTTCTGAAATGTCCCTGTCTGGTATTGGACCTATGCTATGGGCGATCTAAAACAGTTCATCAACAGACAAGGTGAGAAGCTTCTTTCTGATGTCCCACAGCAGACTCTTCTGTACTTTATCCGACATAACGACCCTTCTCACTATCCCTCACATCACTGAAACCAGCTATTCAGGCCACTCCTTTCACAAACAATCTTTTTTGAATACAGCCACTGCATTCATGCTTCGTTGGTCCCAAAGATCATCATTTTGTGAACCGGTGTCCTGCAATCAATCAAGCGCCGATCCCAGGAACGAGCCCCCAGGAATCTGTTACAGAGCCGTTCAGGAGGCCAGTAAGCAGATGTAAATGTTACCTGTTAAAACAGGAAAAAATAAGGAGAATGGGTGTGGACTTCAAATATACCTCAGTGGTTATGAGATAAAACAGGAACCGTCTCATTGCTCTACCCATGATCTCCCACAATCCTTCAAGATCATAAGTCCATGTCAAAATGAGAGACCCATGCTCTCCCAACAGAGAGTTGCATTTTCATAGTAAATTATTACCAGCACCATATAAAACATCTTTAAATGCCAATATGAAACATGAAAATTGCATAAAACATTATACAATTGTGCACATACATTTTATGTGTCACATTTGCCTCTTGTGAGTGTCTCACGTCATATGTGCAGCTAGCTCCCAGTAGTACATTGCTGCTAGTTCAGCGCAGGATTCCAAGAGAATGAAGCAAATTTGATTAGAAAAGAGAATTTGAACTTTTTTTTTCTTCCTTTTTTTAAATTGTATGCTCTATCTGAATCAAGGAATTAAAATTCTGGGTTTCATGTCTCTTTAAACGAACAGCTAACCTTTTATCTTGGTTCTTCTTTAGAATTATAATGGGTGGTTTGAATGTGATATCTTAAATCTCTTTGTCTCTCCTCAATGATTAACTGATTGATTCAACAAAACCTCAAACAAGCTGTATATTTAAATCTTGCTGGCGCTTACTGAGAACATTTTTGTCTGTAAACCTGGTAACCATTCCAGAGAGGTAAATACTCTTGATTTGTTACCAGACCTATTTAATTATCCCAAGCAAATTTCATATTAGGACCAGCTAAGATACACCTGCACTCCCTAAAAAATGTTTGCTGTCTTATTTATTGAATGTCTAATACATTAGTATGCTAATTAAGATTGTATACTATTTTTCTATTAGTAATTCTGCTAAATTTTCATTTTAAAATATCAGACGCATGATCACCAAATACTATAAATATATCCATAGTAACATAGTAGATATTTCTTTTGTATATAAATGGAAAAATCATTATGCATTAATTTCTCACAAAATCAGAGGAAAATATTGATTATTCTGCTTAAAAACACCAGTGTTTCTAAACAGTGGTCCTCAAGTACCCCCAACAGGTTTCATTATAGCAGAGCCAGTGCACAGGTGAAGTAATCAGCTGATCAGTAACCATGGTTACTAACCTACTACTTATATTTTGTGCTATTTCTTGATCAAATCAAGCCTTAGTGCAACACTAGATTAAAAACAACATAAAAAGTGCACAACTAGTCATATCTACCAACTGTGTATATTGCCCCAAAAAGCTGATATTACCCAACTTTACACACAGCCAGATTTACAAATTCAAAGTTTTCAGTATGTTTCATGCAACTCTATATAGACTTTTATAATCCTTATTTTCAGAAGAGCAATAAACTCTGCACAGTATACTCTCCATTGAGCTATATTATATTATATAAACAGAGCTGTAAATTGCATGGATACATATATGCAACTCTGCCCTGTTTCTCTCTGTTTGATAACAGGCTAAGAAATATATGCTAAATGTAACTGTAGCAAGACCAGATCAATTTATCAAGCCCTTCTTTCCGTTTTGACTGCAGGTTCGCTCGTCCGACCAGCGAGATTGACAGCTCCTGCCCACACATGATTGTCTGTGTATGTGCAATGGTAAATGATTACTTCCCGCTAGAGTAGAAGCCGGGTGGACAGGGGCTAATGTGTATGCTCCTTTTAACCAAAGGATGACAAATGGAGCCCATATAGTATTGTCAGAAAGAAAATAAATTATTAGTCTATGAGTCCTCTAAAAGAGCTGAGAGCAGCATATTACACACCTTTGAGATTTTTAAATTCAAGAAAATGTCTAAACAGTATTTCTTTTTTACTTTTCTAATTCAACAGCCCTGACCTCTTGAAAACAAATTTTGCTCTGCTTCAGTTTACATTATTTGCTTATTTTTATGGTTTCATTTTTTTTTCAATATTAAAATTAGATCACGTTAACAAACGACGATTATTCACAGGTTTTCCAAAAAAATTATAAAAACTGTAATATGGACATCAGCACATCCATTTATGATTACAATGAGATATTTTAATTTTATAAGAAATTTTAAGGGACATGAAACCCAAAATTTTCTTTTCATGATTCAGATAGAGAATACAATTTTAAACAACTTTCCAATTTACTTCTATTATCTAATTTGCTTCATTCTTTAGATATCCTTTGTTAAAGAAATAGCAATTCACATGGGGGGGGTAATCACATTAGGCAACTATGTGCAGCCAGCAATCATTAGCTACTGAGCCTATTTAGATATGCTTTTCAACAAAGGATATCAAGAGAATGAAGCACATTCGATAATAGAAGTAAATTGGAAAGTTGTTTAAAATGGTATGCTTTCTAAATCATAAAAGGAAAAGTCATGTCCCTTTTATTAGGCAAGTATTCACAATTATGAAATTGTTCATTATACATGTCATGAATTTATATTATTGGCAAGTTAAAAAGAAGAATATTTGTAAATTACTTACAATTATTTAGATAGCTGGGCACCATCTTTAACATAGCACTCACTAATAAAGATAGACATTTAAAGATGGACTGGGGAGGAATCTTAGCTCTTCATAATTCCATTTCCTCTGCCATAAAAACCCTTTTAGCAAATCAACAGGTTCTTGATCTTTGCAATCATTGGAAAACGATGTGCCAAACTCTTAAGCCTACTAAATAAAAAACAGAGGAAATCAACTGAACTCTTAACCTGAGAATCTAATTGGGTTATAATAAACCCAAACTGTTAAGTCCAAGTCTTACATCCAAGTAGTTATTGGTCTCCATTATATATGCAGCGTTGCCCGCAAAATCCTCCGCCGCCAGTTTTTACGTGATTTTGGTATTACATATACGGCGTAGCATACAAGTTACGCGCATATATTTCACCTGTCGCTCGCAATTATTACTCCCATAGGCTAACATGGGACCGCGTCGTAAATCGGTATCCAATATCCAGTGCAAGGCCTTACGTGGCGAAAATGGAGAAATCTTACTCCATTTTTACCTCGCCATAAAAGGCAGCTGTAGCAGGCCTTGCGCTGAGTATGGAAGCACCGTAATTCCCGAAAATGCGTGCAAAAATAAACTAAGACCTAACGCATGCGCAATGTCTATCTACCTGTCAACCGCAATCCCCCACCGCAATAACTAATAAACTCTATTAACCCCTATATCCGCCATCAAATCCACACCGTAAGTAATAACTAAATTATTAACCCCTAAATCCGCCAACCCCAACATCGCAAACTACCTGTTAAAACGATTAACCCCTAATCCGCCATTAACCCTCAACGCAATAAACCTATTCAAGTATTAACCCTTAAACTGCCATAGTCCACATAGCCTATTAAATGTATTAACCCCTAATCTGCCGCCGCCAACATCGCCGCCACTATAATGAAGTTATTAACCCCTAAACCTAAGTCTAACCCTAACACCCCCCTAACTTAAATATTATTTAAATAAATCTAAATAAAATTACTATTATTAACTAAATTATTCCTATTTAAAACTAAATACTTACCTATAAAATAAACCCTAAGATAGCTACAATATAATTAATAATTACATTGTAGCTATTTTAGGATTTATTTTTATTTTACAGGCAACTTTGTATTTATTTTAACTAGGTACAATAGTTATTAAATAGTTATTAACTATTTAATAGCTACCTAGTTAAAATAAATATAAATTTACCTGTAAAATAAATCCTAACCTAAGTTACAATTACACCTAACACTACACTATCATTAAATAAATTAAATGAATTAACTACAATTACCTAAAATTAAATACAATTAAATAAAATAAAGTACAAAAAAAACCCCACTAAATTACAAAAAAAAAAAAAATTACAAGAAGTTTAAACTAGTTACACCTAATCTAAGCCCCCTAATAAAATAAAAAGCCCCCCAAAATAATAAAATTCCCTACCCTATACTAAATTACAAATAGCCCTTACAAGGGCTTTTTGCGGGGCATTGTCCCAAAGTAATCAGCTGTTTTAACCCCTTAATGACCACAGCACTTTTCCATTTTCTGTCCGTTTGGGACCAAGGCTATTTTTAAATTTTTGCGGTGTTTGTGTTTAGCTGTAATTTTCCTCTTACTCACTTACTGTACCCACATATATTATATACCGTTTTTCTCACCATTAAACCATTAAATAAGCTTTCAAAAGATACCATTATTTTCATCATATCTTATAATTTGCTATATAAAAATACAAAATATGAGGAAAAAATGGAAAAACAAATTTTTTTTAACTTTGACCCCCAAAATCTGTTACACATCTACAACCACCAAAAAACACCCATGCTAAATAGTTTCTAAATTTTGTCCTGAGTTTAGAAATACCCAGTGTTTACATCTTCTTTTCTTTTTTTGCAAGTTATAGGGCAATAAATACAAGTAGCACTTTGCTATTTCCAAACCACTTTTTTTCAAAATTAACGCTAGTTACATTGGAACACTGATATCTTTCAGGAATCCCTGAATATCCCTTGACATGTATATGTATATATAGGTTTCAGGGTTTCTTAGGACTTTGGCGCCTTCTTACTTTCAATCTAGATTCGCTATATGTATATATATATATATATATATATATATATATATATATATATATATATATATATATATATATATATATATATATATATATATATATATATATATTTAGAAGACATTCCAAAGTATTGATCTAGGCCCATTTTGGTATATTTCATGCCACCATTTCACCGCCAAATGGGATCAAATAAAAAAAAATTGTTCACTTTTTCATAATTTTTTTTACAAACTTTAGGTTTCTCACTGAAATTATTTACAAACAACTTATGCAATTATAGCATAAATGGTTATAAATGTTTCTCTGGGATCCCCTTTGTTCATAAATAGCAGACATATATGGCTTTGGCTTTGCTTTTTGGTAATTATAAGGCCGCTAAATGCCACTGCGCACCACACGTGTATTATGCCCAGCAGTGAAGGGGTTAATTAGGGAGCATGTAGGGAGCTTCTAGCGTTAATTTTAACTTTAGTGTAGTGTAGCAGACAACACCAAGTATTGAGCTAGGCCCATTTTGGTATATTTCATGCCACCATTTCACCGCCAAATGCGATCAAATTAAAAAAAAAGTTACATTTTTCACAATTTTAGGTTTCTCACTGAAATTATTTACAAACAGCTTGTGCAATTATGGCACAAATAGTTGTAAATGCTTCTCTGGGATCGCCTTTCTTCAGAAATAGCAGACATATATGGCTTTGGCATTCCTTTTTTGTAATTTGAAGACGCTAAATGCCGCTGCGCACCACACGTGTATTATGCCCAGCAGTGAAGGGGTTAATTAGGGAGCTTGTAGGGAGTTTGTAGGGTTAATTTTTAGCTTTAGTGTAGTAGACAACCCAAAGTATTGGTCTAGGCCCATTTTGTTATATTTTATGCCACTATTTCCCCGCCAAAAGCGATCAAATAAAAAAAATTGTTCACTTTTTCACAAATTTTAGGTTTCTCACTGAAATTATTTACAAACAGCTTGTGCAATTATGGCACAAATGGTTGTAAATGCTTCTCTGGGATCCCCTTTGTTCAGAAATAGCAGACATATATGGCTTTGGTGTTGCTTTTTGGTAATTTGAAGGCCGCTAAATGCCGCTGCGCATCACATGTGTATTATGCCCAGCAGTGAAGGGGTTAATTAGGTAGTTTGTAGGGAGCTTGCAGGGTTAATTTTAGCTTTAATGTAGAGATCAGCCTCCCACCTGACACATCACACCCTCTGATCCCTCCCAAACAGCTTCCTTCCCTCCCCCATTCCACAATTGTCCCCGCCATCTTAAGTACTGGCAGAAAGTCTGCCAGTACTAAAATAAAAGGTATCTTTGTTATTTTTTTAGCATATTTACATATGCTTCTGTGTAGAATCCCTCCTTAACCCCCAACCTCCCTGATTCTCCCCTAAACTGCTCTCTAACCCTCCCCCTCTGCCTTATTGGGGGCCATCTTGGGTACTGGCAGCTGTCTGCCAGTACCCAGTTTGCAGAAAAAAAGTTTTTTATTATTTTTCCCCCCGTTTTTTTCTGTAGTGTAGCTTCCCCCCCACAGACCAACCCAACACCCCCTGATTTATCATTTGTTATTTATTTTTTTTACCTTCCCACCCCTTTTTCCCCACTATTCACTTAAAATGTTCTGTAGTGTAGTGGTTCCCACCTGCTCCCTCCCCGTGCACGCGCCTGCCTCCCCGTGCACATGCGCAAGTCCGTGCATGCCCCCGGCTATCCCCGCCCATGATCTCGCCCCCCTCCACATCACAAGGCCCATCGTTGGCCGCCACCCGCCTCCCACACACCATCGATACCGGCCATCGATGTCCGGTGCAGAGAGGGCCACAGAGTGGCTCTTTCTGCATAGGATAGCTAAAAAAGGTTATTGCAGGATGCCTCAATATTGAGGCATCACTGCAATAACCGGAAAGCAGCTGGAAGTGAGCAGGATCGCTTCCAGCTGCTTTCCAGACCGAGGACGTGCAGGGTACGTCCTCAGGCATTAACTGTATTTTTTTGAGGACGTACCCTGCACGTCCTCGGTCATTAAGGGGTTAATTGTAATAAAAGAAATACAACCCCCCCAACATTAAAACCCACCACCCACACAACCAACCCTACACTAAAACCCACCCAATCCCCCCTTAAAAAAACCTAACACTAACCCCTTGAAGATCACCCTACCTTGAGCCGTCTTCACCCAGCCGGGCAGAAGTCTTCATCCGATCCGGCCAGATGTCTTCATCGAATCCAGGCAGAAGAGGTCCTCGAGACGGGCATAAGTCTTCATCCAAGCGGCATCTTCTATCTTCTTCCATCCGACGAGGAGCGGCTCCATCTTGAAGACAACCGACGTGGAGCATCCTCTTCGTTCGACGTCCAACTGAAGAATGAAGGTTCCTTTAAATGACGTCATCCAAGATGGCGTCCCTTCAATTCCAATTGGCTGATAGAATTCTATCAGCCAATCAGAATTAAGGTAGGAAAAATCCTATTGGCTGATGCAATCAGCCAATAGGATTGAGCTTGCATTCTATTGGCTGATTGGAACAGCCAATAGAATGTGAGGTCAATCCTATTGGCTGATTGGATCAGCCAATCGGATTGAACTTTAATCCGATTGACTGATTGCATCAGCCAATAGGATTTTTCCTACCTTAATTCCGATTGGCTGATAGAATTCTATTAGCCAATCGGAATTGAAGGGACACCATCTTGGATGACGTCATTTAAAGGAACCTTCATTCTTCAGGTGGACGTCGGACGAAGAGGATGCTCCACGTCAGATGTCTTCAAGATGGAACCGCTCCTCGTCGGATGGAAGAAGATAGAAGATGCCGCTTGGATGAAGACTTATGCCCATCTGGAGGACCTCTTCTGTCCGGATTCGATGAAGACTTCGGTCCGGATTGGATGAAGACTTCTGCCCGGCTGGGTGAAGACGGCTGAAGGTAGGGTGATCTTCAAAGGGGTTAGTGTTAGGTTTTTTTAAGGGGGGATTGGGTGGGTTTTAGAGTAGGGTTGGTTGTGTGGGTGGTGGGTTTTAATGTTGGGGGGTTGTATTTCTTTTTTTACAGGTGAAAGAGCAGATTACTTTGGGGCAATGCACTGCAAAAAGCCCTTTTAAGGGCTATTTGTAATTTAGTATAGGGTAGGAAATTTTATTATTTTGTGGGGCTTTTTATTTTATTAGGGGGCTTAGATTAGGTGTAATTAGTTTAAACTTCTTGTCATTTTTTTATTTTCTGTAATTTAGTGTTTGTTTTTTGTACTTTATTTTATTTAATTGTATTTAATTTTAGGTAATTGTAGTTAATTCATTTAATTTATTTAATGATAGTGTAGTGTTAGGTGTAATTGTAACTTAGGTTAGGATTTATTTTACAGGTAAATTTGTATTTTTTTAACCAGGTAGCTATTAAATAGTTAATAACTATTTAATAACTATTGTACCTAGTTAAAATAAATACAAAGTTGCCTGTAAAATAAAAATAAATCCTAAAATAGCTACAATGTAATTATTAATTATATTGTAGCTATCTTAGGGTTTATTTTATAGGCAAGTATTTAATTTTAAATAGGAATAATTTAGTTAATAATAGTAAATTTATTTAGATTTATTTAAATAATATTTAAGTTAGGGGGTTGTTAGGGTTAGACAGGTTTAGGGGTTAATAACTTTATTATAGTGGTGGCGACATTGGCAGCGGCAGATTAGGGGTTAATACATTTAATAGGCTATGTGGGCTATGGCGGTTTAGGGGTTCATACTTGAATAGGTTTATTGCGTTGTGGGTTAATGGCGGATTAAGGGTTAATCGTTTTAAGAGGTAGTTTGCGATGTTGGGGTTGGCGGATTTAGGGGTTAATAATTTAAATAGGCATATTGCGTTGTGGGGGGTTGTCGGTCTAGGGGTTAATACATTTAATATTAGTAATGAGAGGGGGGATTGTGGATATAGGGGTTTTACGTGTTGGGCTTATTTTTGGGAGGCGTGTTAGACTTTTACGGGAGATTTTTTATTTTCTTTACTTTTGTTAGGCGCCGGCAGTTTCTAAATTGCCGTAAGTCACTGGCAACTCCAGAAATGTGTATTTACGCTCATTTCTGGACATCGCTAGTTTATCCAACTTACGGCACTTTAGGAACTGCCAGCGGGGTTTATGTAATACCCCAATGTGCGAGGTGAAATTACGGGCAGCACAGGTTCCCACGCTTGCACCGAAACCAGCGCCGTATATTTGATTGCGCCCATTCTCTCCTCCAACCAATATAATTAATGACTCTCCTAGTATAAAGAAATACACCTAGAATGCATTTCTAGCATTACATTAATGTTAGAAAGACACTTAGAATGGTTACATAGTAGATGTCCATTGCAAACTGAAAATAAAGTAAATAAAATAATTTGCTGAAGAGCAGCTTATCAAAGTATAGTCTGTGTCATTTTGTCATGAACTCCTCAGTTCCACCTTAACTCCTGTTACTACATCTCACATACCACCTTAAGATTCAATTATCTGGCTCTCTTTTCCTTAAAAAGCTTTCCATTTCCCATACACCTTTGCTGGTTTATTGAAGGTTGATACCCACTCACTCTCCAGCCTTTCTTGTTACTTGTCTAAAACAGAGTATCACTTGTTCTGTGATTAGCTCTGTCTCCTTCAACTGAAGCTACTTCTCATCTAAAGCAGAAGTCACCTGTTGCAACTGCAGCACGCACGCCGCTCTAACAACTTCCAGCTTAACGGACACAGGCCGCAATCTGCAGAGAAGATCAGAGAGGCTGCACGCACACAGCTGCTAGAGCCAGGTTCCGTATACAAGTGTTAGCATTGCCGTTAAGACTGTGAACTTATCTTTACCGTATGGTGTAACGTTTAACAGCGCAGCAAGCTGATACAGTATTCTTAACACTGTTTACAAATCTTTACTGCAAGGTGTATT
The DNA here is from genome assembly GCF_027579735.1 of Bombina bombina. Lineage (NCBI taxonomy): Eukaryota > Metazoa > Chordata > Amphibia > Anura > Bombinatoridae > Bombina > Bombina bombina. Next base: position 830,498,484 of record NC_069499.1, read on the forward strand.
ATTTAAAGGCCCAGCAAGCTGAAACAGTAAACTTAACACTGTGAACTTATCTTTACCACAAGGTGTATTATTTAAAGGGCCAGCAAGCTGAAACATTATACTCCACACTGTGAACTTATCTTTACTGCAAGGTGTATTATTTAAAGGCACAGTATTACCTTAAAGGGGACCTCACTTATCTGTCACAAACCTATATAAACTGCTACTTATTATCTATAAAGGTTTACATAGTACAAACTTATCTCTGGACCCAGATATAATTCACCTGATCTTACTACTTATAATTTTGAGGTGAATATTCCGGGCTACATTAATCCAGGTGATTAAGACTCTGTCTCCTCAATAGCAGACAGACTTAATCACATGATACATACAAACTATTTACCAGAGAATACTCATAATCAGACTAAAGAAACAGCAATCGAATTGCTGATCATTACACATGTGATCATACCAGCTCTTTCCCTCCCCAACTCATTTGATCTGATGAGCTTACCCCCATCACCATAACAAGTTGTAAATTTCATTCATTGTATTTCCATGTACAAACAAAAAGTGCTTCCCAGGGATCAAAGCAGTTTTTAAAATGGGTGCAGAACAGATACTGCAGGGCATGTATTCCCTCTTTCCCCAAGGCTGCCCTTCTGAGACATGCCAGAGTATTGCCCCCTCCCCTTGCTAAATAACATTTTACAAGAAATCTAGGAGATGGCCCACAGTCATTCTTATATGCCCTGGGCCTCATGTGTTTTTGTGAATTGTATTAGTCCCATTCTGCAAAGTTGTATTATTTACACTATTATAATGTATGCTAAAAAAATGTATGATGTGTTTCAAGAAGCATAAAACACTTTGGTTGATAAGGTATCAATGTAATTAACACTATATATATATATATATATATATATATATATATATATATATATATATATATAGTACATGGGCACCTCTTTGTTTTTTAGTTTATATCAATGTAATTAACTAAGGTCCATATCTATAATGGTATTTGGCAATACTGACTTAAGAAAAACAAATAGGTCCACATTTTCTGTATAAAACTTACAAAGTTAAAGTCTTAATTTGCCACAATTAATAGTGACCGAGTTGAAACAGCAGCAACCTGCTATCCCTAACAGTGACCTCCTCGTAGTATGAGATTTAATAAGGAAAATGCAGGGTTCTACATTTTGGAAGTAAAAATAAGCAGGCAATGTATTATTTAAATTGGACTAGATTTAGCCAAACAGAGGAGGAAAGGAATTTGGGAGTAGTAATAGATAACAAGCTAAAGATGGATGTACAATGCAGGGCAGCGGCTTCTAAGGCTAATAAAATTCTAGCATGTATTAAAAGGAGGCATTGATTCAAGGGAGGAAAGCATACTTCTATTACTATATAAATCCCTGGTAAGACCACACCTTGAGTATGGAGTGCAGTTCTGGGGACTGCTCTCAAAAAAAGATATTGCAGACCCAGAAAAATTTCAGATAAGGTCCACAAAGCTAATAAGGGGAATGGGGAATTTACTCTATGAGGAGACGTTAGCCAAACTGGGTCTGTTTTCTCTAGAAAAAAGGCGCTTGAGAGGTGACATGATTACTTTATATAAATATATCCAAGGCCCATATACAGAGATGGCAGAAGCTCTATTTTTTCCAAGAAAACTGTTTGTGATAAGAGGTCACAATTTAAGGTTGGAAGAAAGGAGATTTAATCTCTTGCAATGGAAACGTTTTTTCACTGTAAGAGCAACAAAACTCTGGAACTCATTCCCAAAGGAGGTAGTGAATGCCAACACCTAAGATAAATTTAAAAATGGTTTGGATACATTTCTGGCTAGAAACAGAATTCAGGGATATGATTGCTTGTGTTAAATGGGTTACCTTTTAATGGAATTAATTTAAGCTCAACTGGAGCTTATTTGTAAATAAATTAGATTTCTATAGGTTGAACTTTAATTCTACCTAAAATATGCAGTGTACCCATTACTCAGGGATCCCTCTTGACTACCAGGGACTCCCAACACCCAAAGAACCTTGAACAAAAACATTTATGAAAGAAAAACTAAACAACCCTAAAGGATTCTATGATGATCCAATTCCAGTTTTGACTGTCTTCTGGACAGTAGCAGCAGTGGCCTCTTCCATACTGTCAATCAAGGCCTTATTCATGGTCCCTCCTAGGTATCACCTTTTTAAAGTAATTATTATTGGTTAACAAATTAACCAATCAGGATTGTGATAGGAGGACATGAATTGTAGTTAGGATTATTGGGCATAACAGATACCTACAGTAACAGTCAAATGTGTAATGCTCGTGGGATAGTCCACACTCGGCCAATAGTCTTCTTATCCCGACGTCAAGCCGGAATGATAGCGAATATCCCAGAGCAGAGAAAGTTTGCAAGATGAGGTAAGCGGTACTCACTATAGGCAGGATAGTCTTTGACGACAACAGGAGGGAATCAGAGGGAGGTGGTCCAAGTGTAAACCCCTAGAATAATCAGACAGGCAGGATTTGGTAACAGTATGGCAGTCCAAAGGTGAACCACTATAATGGTCAGACAGGCAGGGTTTGGCAATGGTAAGGCAATCCAGTATATTAAGGATTAAATAAGCAGAGTAGTCAGACAGGCTGAGTTCAGTAACGTTATGGCAATCCAGTATACAGTAATAACAATCACACCCAGAAGCACACAAAGTAACACCTATACTTGGGCAGTGAAGGTAGAAAAGTGAGCAACTTACATAGGCACAGGATTCACCGTAACGTCACTGCCACACGTAACAGCAGCCGACAGAGCCATTGACAATGAGCAGAGAAGCAGGCACCGCGCTCCTAGCAATGGCTAGAATGGGGGGGCGTGACAAAATGTTTTTAGGATTTTTCTTTATAATAATATAGTCATCCTAACCGAAATAAATCAAATGGAATTATGTTGTGACCAAAAAATATTAAAGGGATATTAAACACTTTGAAATGTAATATAAAATGATAAATTGTATATAGATTGACTACCCTGATAGGTTGACCACACTGAGACAAGGGTGGAGAGTCTAAAAAGAACAGGAATTTCATATACATAGTTGCAATTTTGGGCTCTTTCCCTACCTCCCAAGGATCTCGATTTTTTTTTTTTTGTTTCTTTCATGTAATTGGCAAGTGTCCATGAGCTAGTGACGTATGTGATATACAATCCTACCAGGAGGGGCAAAGTTTCCCAACCCTCAAAATGCCTATAAATACACCCCTGACCACACCCACAATTCAGTTTTACAAACTTTGCCTCCTATGGAGGTGGTGAAGTAAGTTTGTGCTTGATTTTCTTCGTTGCTATGCGTTTCTCAGCATTTTGAAGCCCAATTCCTCTCAGAGTACAGTGTTTGTCAGAGGGATTTGAAGGGAGTATCACCTATTTCTTCTATGGTTTTCCTCACGGGAAATCTTTTCAAAGGTTCTCTTTTATCGGTTTTAGAGATTCCATTACCTCTACTGATACTGTTTCAGTACTGATTTGGCTATATGTGGATGGGTGTCTTTCGGTAATTATGTTTCATTACTTAAGACACTATCAGCTATGGTTTGGCACTTTATGTATTAAAATAAAGTTTTAAATATATGTATTGTACTTATATTTGCCATGAGTCAGGTTTATGTATATTTCCTTTTTGCAGACTATCAGTTTCAAAATTGGGAAACCTATTTAGGAAGTTTTTTTTTCTTACCTGGGGTATAGTCTTTTCTTCAAATTGACTGTTTTTTTATTAATTTTCACAGGCAAAATTAGGCTTGCGTCATTCTTGGTGCGAGAATTTTTTTGCGCAAAGGTACGTCCGGGGACGCAATTAGTAATTTCCGGCGTCTTAGTTGACACCAGGTTTCCTTGCACAAGGTTGCATCTGCCATGGCGCGAGTTGCATCATTTCCGGATGTTGTTAGCGCTAAAAAATTCAATTTTGCATTGCGCGTCATACTTGGTGCCAAATAATTTAATTATTTAAACCCCACTTCCTATATGCCTCTTGCTTCTTTTTATGCTCAGAGGGCTATGCTTTTTGTATTTTTTTCCCATTCCTAAAACTACCTTATAAGGAAATTGATTATTTTGCTTTATATCTTATATGTTGTTTTTTTCTCTTACATTTGCAAGATGTCTCAATCTGATCCTGTCTTAGAAACCACTGTTGGAACCCTGCTGCCTGATATCAGTTCTACGAAAGTGTATTTGTGGTAAATTAGCGGAGATTATATCTCCAGCTGTAGTATGTAACAGTTCTCAAGATAAGCTCTTGCATGCAAATAATGTATCCATCAGTACTAGTACAATGCCTGTTGTTCCTTCAACATCTAATATACATGATATCCCTGTGAATATAAAAGATTTTATTGCTGATGCGATTCAGAAGGCTTTGTCTGCTATTCCGCATTCTAATAAATGTAAAAGGTCTTTTAAAACTTCTCATAAAGTTGATGAAATTTCAAATGACCGACAACATACTGAATTATCCTCCTCTGATAAAGATCTATCTGGTCCAGAAGATCCTACCTCAGATATTGACACTGACAAATCTACGTATCTCTTTAAGATGGAGTATATTTGTTCCTTGTTAAAAGAGGTGTTGATTACTTTGTATATTGAGGAAACTGGTCCTCTTGATACTAAAACTAGTAAATGGTAAAATTCTGTTTATAAACCTCCTGTGGTTACTCCAGAGGTTTTTCCAGTTCCTGATGCTATTTCTGATATGATTTCAAAGGAATGGAATAGGCCTGGTACTTCTTTTATTCCTTCTTCTAGGTTTAAAAAGTTGTTTCCTTTGCCAGCAGTTAGGTTGGAGTTTTGGGAAAAAATCCCCAAAGTTGATGGGGCTATTTCTACTCTTGCCCAACATACTACTATTCCTATAGAAGATAGTACTTCTTTTAAGGACCCTTTAGATAGGAAACTTGAATCTTATCTAAGGAAAGCTTATTTATTTTCTGGCTACATTCTTAGGCCTGCTATATCCGTGGCTGATGTTGCAGCTGCATCAAATTTTTGGTTGGAAAGCTTAGTGCAACAGGAAGCAGATCCTGATTTGTCTAGCATTGTTCACTTGCTTCAACATGCTAATCATTTTATCTGTGATGCTATTTTTGATATCATTAATATTAATGTTAAATCTATGTATTTAGCTAATTTAGCTAGAAGAGCTTTGTGGCTCAAATATTGGAATACTGACATGGTATCTAAGTCTAGATTACGCTCTCTTTCTTTCCAAGGTAACAATTTATTTGGTTCTCAGTTAGATTCAATTATTTCAACTGTCACTTGGGGAAGGGAGTTTTTTTTTTTTACCTTAGAAGCTTTAGATTTACCCTTAGATCCTTTATCCTAATCGTTTTCGTTCTTTTCGACAGAATAAGGAACAGAAAGCCTTTACTTCCTCCATAGAATCTGGTTCCAATTGGAAACCTTCTTCTAGTTGGAATAAATCCAAGCCTTTTAAGAAACCAAAGCCAGCCCCCAAGTCTGCATAAAGGTGCGTCCCTCATTCCAGCTCAGCTGGTGGGGGGCAGATTAAACATTTTCCAAAACATTTGGGCAGATTCTGTCCAAAATCAATGGATTCAGAGTATTGTCTCAAGGGTATCGAATAGGTTTCAGAGTAAGACCTCCTGTTAGAAGATTTTTTCTTTCACATGTCCCAGCAAATCCAGTGAAGGACCAGGCTTTTCTGAAGTGTGTTTCAGATCTGGAGCTTTCAGGGGTAATCAATGATCATACCAGTTCTGTTCCAGCAACAGGGTCTGGGGTTTTATTCAAATCTATTCATTGTCCCAAGAAAAGAAAATTAATTCAGGCCATCTGAAAATTTTGAATCGTTTTGTAAAAGTGCCAACTTTCAAAATGGTGACTATAAGGACTATTCTGCCTTTTGTTCAGCAAGGTCATATGTCCACAATAGACTTGCAGGATGCATATCTTCATATTCCGATTCATCCAAACCACTATCGGTTTCTGGGATTCTCTTTTCTAGACAAGCATTATCAATTTGTCGCTCTTCCTTTTGGCCTAGTGTCAGCTCCAATAATTTTTTCAAAGGTTCTTGGTGCCCTACTCTCTGTAATCAGAGAACAGGGTATTGTGGTGTTTCCTTATTTGGACGATATAGCTTGGTACTAGCTCAGTCTTTACATTCTGCCGAATCTCACACAAATCAACTAGTGTTGTTTCTTTAGACATGGTTGGAGGATCAATTTACCAAAAAGTTCCTTGATTCCTCAGAAAAAGATCACCTTTTTAGGTTTCCAGATAGATTCAGTGTCCATGACTCTGTCTCTAATAGACAAGAGACAAATAAAATTGGTTTCAGCTTGTCGGAACCTTCAGTGGCTATGTGCATGTAGGTTTTAGGTCTCATGACTGCAGCATCGGACGCGATCCCCTTTGCTCGTTTTCATATGATACCTCTTCAGCTTTCTATGCTGAATCAATGGTGCAGGGATTATACAAGGATATCACAATTAATATCCTTAAATACCAATGTTCGACTCTCTCTGACTTGGTGGTTAGATCACAATCGTATAGTTCAAGGGGCCTCTTTTGTTCGTCCAACCTCAACTGTAATCACAACAGATGACAACAAGTCTTTCAGGTTGGGGAGCTGTCTGGGGATCTCTGACATGCACAAGGGGTTTGGAAATCTCAAGAGGCGAGATTTAAAAAATATATATCCTTGAGGTGAGGGTTCCTAGCTAACCCTAAAGGGGAGTATTAAAACAACTAAGGTACAAGGAGCGCCTTTGAAGCACAAGGCAAAGGAAAGTAAATTACAAGAAAGTGTGTACATTTATTAAATAACACATATAATCTAATGTCATGGATCCATGTTACATAAAATCTGATAGGTTAAAAATAAAAATAAATTACAGTATTAGTGTTATGTTTATGTCAATAGAAAATGCTGAAAAAGCCGATGAAAAATGTATGTCCTTTTGGGGATAGTGAGTTCCTCACATCAAATGGTGGTAAAAAGTAGAAAATAAAATGCAAAAAAAAAATATAAAAAAAGGTAAAAATGGTGTTTATAGTGAAAAAAGTGAAAAAATAATTTTTTTTAATAAAAATAAAAAAATGTTGAATGAAGTGATCTCTCCTAATAGTGAATCCTCTAAGTTAAAATTAAGAACTGAAGAAAAACAGTGGGGGAAAAGTTTTTGATTTCTCCAAAACTTTCCCTTAAAGTGGTTAAACTTCTATACCTGTAAATGGAAAAAATAAAACATAGTGCAATATTGCTAAAGACAAGTATAAATTATCAGAATGAAGCTTACCATAAATGTCAACGTGTTTCGGCCCTATTTTAGGCCTTTATCAAGACTAAGAGGCGAGATTACCAATCAATATTTTAGAACTCCGTGCTATTTTCAGGGCTCTTCAGGTTTGGCCTCTGTTGAAGTGAGAACCATTAATTTGTTTTCAGACAGACAACATCACAACTGTGGCATATGTCAATCATCAGGGTGGGACTCACAGTCCCCTAGCTATGAAAGAAGTATCTCGGATACTTTCTTGGGGGAAATCCAGATCTTGTCTAATTTCTGCGCTACATATCCCAGGTGTAGACAATTGGGAAGCGGATTATCTCAGCCGTCAGACTTTACATCCGGGAGAGTGGTCTCTCCATCCAGATGTGTTTTTTTCAGATGTGGGGTCTTCCAGAAATAGATCTCATGGCTTCCCATCTAAACAAGAAACTTCCTAGGTACTTGTCCAGGTCCAGGGATCTTCAGGCTGAATCGGTGGATGCGTTAGCAGTTCCTTGGTTTTACTAAACTGCTTATATCTTCCCACCTCTAGTTCTTCTTCCAAGAATGATCTCCAAGATTATCATGGAACAATCATTTGTGTTGCTGGTAGCACCAGCATGCCGTCACAGGTTCTGGTATGCAGATCTTGTCCGGATGTCCAGTTGTCAACCTTGGCCACTTCTTTTAAGACCATACCTTCTGTCTCAAGGACCGTTTTTTCCATCAGGATCTCAAATCGTTAAATTTGAAGGTATGGAAATTGAACGCTTAGTGCTTAGTCATAGAGGTTTCTCTGACTCAGTGATTGATACTATGTTACAGGCTCGTAAATCTGTTTCTAGGAAGATTTATTATCAAGTTTGGAAGACTTATATTTCATGGTGTTCTCATAAATTCTCCTGGCATTCTTTTAGAATTCCTAGAATTTGACAGTTTCTTCAAGATGGTTCGGATAAAGGTTTGTCTGGAAGTTCCTTGAAGGGACAAATCTCTGCTCTTTCTGTTCGATTTCACAGAAAGATTGCTAAGCTTCCTCATATTCACTGTTTTGTATCAAGCCTGTCATTAAATCAATCTCTCCTCCTTGGAGTCTTAATTTGGTTTTGAAAACTTTACAGGCTCCTCCTTTTGAGCCTATGCATTAAACAACTTTCTTGGTAAGTGCTGTTCCTTTTGGCTATCTCTTCTGCTAGAAGAGTTTCCGAATTATCTGCTCTTTCTTGTGAGTCTCCTTTTCTGATTTTCCATCAGGATAAGGCAGTTTTGCGGACTTCATTTAAATTTTTACCTAAAGTTGTGAATTCTAACAACATTAATAAGGAAATTGTTGTTCCCTCTTTGTGTCCTAATCCTAAGAATTCTTTGGAGAGATCCTTACATTCTCTGGATGTTGTAAGAGCTTTGAAATATTATGTGAAGCTACTAAAAATTTCAGGAAGACTTCTAGTCTATTTTTTGTCTTTTCTGGTCCTAGGAAAGGTCAGAAAGCTTCTGCCATTTCCTTGGCATCCTGGTTAAAGCTTTTGATTCTTCAGGCTTATTTGGAGTCGGGTCAGGCCCCGCCTTAGAGCTCATTCTACTAGATCAGTTTCCACTTTGTGGGCTTTTAACAATGAAGCTTCAGTTGATCAGATTTGCAAAGCAGCAACTTAATCTTCTTTGCATACATTTACTAAATTCTACCATTTTTATGTATTTGACTCTTCGGAAGCAGTTTTTGGTAGAAAAGTTCTTCAGGCAGCTGTTTCAGTTTGATTCCTCTGCTTATGTTTTAAGTTTTTTTATTTTCAATTATGAGAAAAACATATTTTTTTGGATGTGGATTTAATTTTTTCAGCGGAAACTGGCTGTTTTTATTTTTATCCCTCCCTCTCTAGCGACTCTTCTGTGGAGTACCACATCTTAGGTATTACTGTCCCATACGTCACTAGCTCATGGACTCTTGCCAATTACATGAAAGAAAACATAATTTATGTAAGAACTTACCTGATAAATTCATTTCTTTGATATTGCCAAGAGTCCATGAGACCCACCCTTTTTATGGTGGTTATGTTTTTTTGTATAAAGCACAATTACATTTCCAGTTCCTTTATTTGCATCTTTTTACTCCTTTTTCTATCACCCCACTACTTGACTATTCATTAAACTGAATTGTGGGTGTGGTGAGAGGTGTATTTATAGGCATTTTGAGGTTTGGGAAACTTTGCCCCTCCTGGTAGGAATGTATATCCCATACGTCACTAGCTCATAGACTCTTGCCAATATGAAAGAAATTAATTTATCTGGTAAATTCTTACATAAATTATGTTTTTTGTTTCAACAAATTTCTCCTGTTTTATTATTTGCTTTGAGTCTGACAAGGCATATGAGCATTTATTGTTTTTTCCTCATTCTTTCCTTTTGTTTCATCAACTGTGAATTATATGTTAAAGTATATTTCTGGTTTTGTGTAAAGAGAGCTTTTTTTTTAGCTAAACATGCCCAGGAATTAGGAGCTGAACTCTCTATTTTTTTTCCTTTATAAGCTCAGGGTTGGGAGTACTATGATAAGAAACACTGTATCTGATTACATGTACATTTTTCTTTTTGTGTGTTTTAATTGTTGTTTTTGTTCTCATGTTTAAAAAATAATAAAAAGCGATCACAGGAGCCATAGAGAATGTAAAAAAAAAAGAAAAAAAAAAGGAGAAGAAGACGACATAAATTGTAGTTAGGATTATTGGGCATAACAGGTACTTACAGTCAAATGTTTTTAGAAGGATTTTTCATAATAATAATATAGTCATCCTAACAGAAATAAATCATAAATCTTTTATACTCTATGGGGAAAGATGTGGAGCCAGTGTTCAATGATTTTACTTTCCAAGAAGGGGAAGAATTTGACTTTGAAATAGTTAAGAATATACTCAGTGCCCACTTTGTGCCCAAAAGAAATGTGATTCATGAGAGGGCTTGTTTTCACAAACATGCTCAGCTTGTGGGAGAATCTATTGAGTCATTTGTGCACAGCCTGTATGAACTAGCTGAATTCTGTGAGTTTGGTGTTGCTAAAGAAGAGCAAATCAGAGACAGAATAGTTACTGGAATTGCAAATGCTGAAGTCTCACTGAAGCTACAGTTAGAGTCTGATTTAACATTAGATGGGGCTATTAGGATGGCCCGCCAGAGTGAACTGGTGAAAAAGCAAAGTGCTGATCTGAGGTCTGAGAGTATTGTGGATGAAGTGCAGCAGTTCAGGAGAGCTGCGAGTGAAAGGCACAGTGTGAGTGGTAGACCTAGGGCAACAGATAGACCCAGAAGTGGATGGGCGCAGCATGCCCGATGCACACAGTGCAACCGTGCCCATGATCAGAGTGTCATATGCCCTGCTAAAGACAAAAGATGTAGAAAATTAACAGGATGGGCCATTTTGAAGCGGTGTGTAAGACTGAATATATTAAGGAGATGCAGGTGGATAGCGACCAGGAGGGTCAAGAAGTGTCCTTTGTGGGTCTGTTGATGAATGGCCGGGTTCAGAAGATGATTGGAGGGTTACCCTTACTGTAATGGGAGCCAAAGTCGCCTTTAAGATTGACACAGGAGCAGACATCACTGTAATGTCTCTTGCAGCGTTCATAAAACTGCCTCGACAGCCCCAGCTGGTTAAAGTTACAACAAAAGTCCATAGTCCTGGTGGCCCATTGATTGTGCGGGGAAATTTCTTGCCAGCTGCGAGTACAAGCACAGGAAATTCACCAAGATATGTTTGGTGAATTGGGCCTACTGAATTGCAACCCAGTTTGTATATCACTTAAAGGTGATGCAGTCCCATACAGCATTACCACTCCCCGTAGAATTCCATTCCCGCTCATTCCTCAAGTGGAGAAGGAGCTGCTAAGGATGAAGAATATGGGGGTTATTGAAGAGGTTGTTGAAGCAACTGACTGGTGTGACCCCAATGTGCCCATTGCGAAAAAAAAAGCAGGAAGGTACGCATCTGTGTAGACTTGAAAAGGCTGAATGAGGCGGTGAAGAGAGAGAGAGATATGTGCTGCCGACACTTATAGACATAGCTCCTAGATTGGCGGGAGCGAAGTTCTTCTCTACATTGGATGCTTCTAGCGGCTTCTGGCAGATACCTCTAGATCCAAAGTGCCGCAAACTGATTACCTTCATTACACCAGTAGGTCGGTTTTGTTTTTGTAGACTCCCCTTCGGGATATCCTCTACTACTGAAATCTTCCAAAGAGAAATGAGTTCTCTCCTAAGAGACCACGTGGGCATGGCAGTCGTTATGGCCGAAATCTTAGTGTATGGGTCTATATTGGAGAAACATGATCAGCGATTGAGCTGTGTTCTGCAGACTATCAGAGAGTCCGGGCTGAAGCTAAACAAAGAGAAATGCCATTTTGGGAAAGCTGAGTTATGTTACTTTGGGAATATCATCAATGGGGATGGCATCAAGCTAGACCCCGAGAAAATTTGTGCTATTGAACAGATGAAAAATCCTTCTGATGTACATGAGCTGAGACAAATATTGGGCCTTGTAAATTATGTGGGCAGGTTCCTTCCAGATTTATCCACAATACTACACCCTATCACAGAGATGCTAAAGAAAGATGTTGCCTGGGTCTGGGGACCTTCACAGGAAGAATCTTTTATGCAGGTCAAGTCCCTGCTGGGGTCTGCCCCAGTATTGGGGTTCTACGACTCTTCCAAAAAGACTGTGGTTAGTGCTTATGCGAGCAGTTATGGGTTAGGGGCCGCCCTCCTGAAGCTGAATGAAAAACTACAGCCCATCGCCTACTGTTCCCATACACTGACGGCTGCTGAGTCAAAATACGCCCAAATTGAGAGAGTGCCTGGCTGCAGTTTGGGCCTGTGAGCGCTTTCAGATTTACCTAGTGGGCTTAGAGAAATTTAGTCTGGAGACTGATCATAAACCGCTAGTCCCTTTAATCAATTTTTATAATATTGACAAAACACCCCTAAGATGCCAGAGACTTCTAATGAGGCTGCTCAGATTTAACGTTCAGGCAGTGCATGTGCTGGGGAAACAACTGGTTGTGGCAGATACACTATCCAGGCTCCCGCTGGCTGCTGCTGAAGAGTCTTCCACGGAATCAGATGTGAAGGTGTATGTAGATTCAGTTCTGGCCTCCAAATCCATTTCTTCAGGGAAGCTAGAACAAATAAAGAAAGAGACATATCTAGATACAGACCTTCAAGAAGTTATAAAGTACATAAAATAAGGTTGGCCCGAGAGTCGGGCAGCCTGGATGTCTAAGTTCTTACCAGTCAGAAAGGTCACAGCTCACGGAGCTGGGTGTGTTGGTGCTGTTCAGCCTGTACCTGAGAGTTTGGAACTGGATCCCCTGTTTTAAAAGGGGTGCCTTCCCCTCAGCAAGATCACAGCGGGGATATGTCTTTGCCTCCAGCTGACTCTCAATCACCTTCTTCTGTATCAGAGGACAGTTCATGTAGAGTTACATCAAGCGGAAGAGTGGTGAAACTTCCGGCCCGATTTCGGGATTAACTTTAGAACAGTGACCGGAAGTATGGGCAGAATAATCCCATGGTCACTGAGGACTAGGGTAGTCTACCCAAGTCAGGATGTAATTCATGTTGTTTATATTTTCTGTAACTTGTTATTTGTTGTATACTATACAACATTGTTGTTGTATACTTTGTTATTTCTTATATTCAAATGAAAAAAAAATGTATGCTTTGTCCTTTGAAAAGGGGGAAGATGTAAGGAGAGTGGGAAGTGACATCACCAGATTGGGGACGGGTTTAGGGCCATTTGTCTGTGTCGCAGTTAGTTGAGATCAATGCTACCAGATGTATGTTTCCATGCTCTACAATAAAATAGAGTTGTACCATCTTTGCTGTGTCCTGCATGTGTCCTACATCTCATGACACTGTATATATAAAAAGTCTGCAATATACTTTCATTATTTATTTCTTCCCCTTTCCTGTAATTCCATTCTGAAATTGTGAGCTTTTCAGTTCTTGCTAGAAAGGGAATTGCAGAACAGTGTTATATTCCACACTCTAATGACCTATGTATAACTGTCCCTAATTGGCCGCAGCAGAGAAGTTAACCTAAGTTGCAGCTCCTATTGTATTATAGACACTGAAACATTACACTTATTTTGACAATATTTAAACAACTAATGAAACTTTAAAAAATACATCTACATGTTAGTCCCAGACTAATCTTTTCTTTGAATGCATCATTCTATCTAGCATTTGTTTAGTGTAGTGTTTAATGTTCCTTACTTTAACAACAGTTTTACGCACTCCTTATATTTTATTTTTAAAATATTTTTTATTGTAGGCAAAATTGCAATAACAATACAACTGATTAAACTTCCATATACATCATGTAAGGATTGAACAATGCAGGAACGTAACAGACAGCATGACATTGCATCAGCCAATAGGATTTTTTCTACCTTAATTGTGATTAGCTGATAGAATTCTGTCAACCAATCGGACTCTAAGGGACGCCATCTTGGATGACGTCACTTAAAGGTACCTTCATTCAGCTTTAGTCGTTGCCAGAAGAGGATGCTCCGCGTCGGATGTCTTGAAGATGGACCCGCTCCGCGACGGATGGATGAAGATAGAAGATGCCGTCTGGATGAAGACTTCTGCCCGTCTGGAGGACCACTTCTGCCCAACTTGGATGAAGAATTCTGCAGATTTGGAGGACCACTTCGCCCGGCTTGGATGAAGACATCTCCTGGTAAGTCGATCTTCAGGGGGTTAGTGTTAGGTTTTTTTAAGGGTGTATTTAGTGGATTTTATTTTTAGGTTAGGGTTTTGGTGGCAAAAGAGCTAACTGCCCATCCAAATGCCCTTTTCAGGGCAATGGGGAGTTTAGTTTTTTTTAGTTAAGATTTTATTTGGGGGGTTGGTTGTGTGGGTGGTGGGTTTTACTGTTGGGGGGGGTTGTTTGTATTTTTTTTACAGGTAAAAGAGCTGATTACTTTTAGGGCAATGCCCTGCAAAAGGCCCTTTTAAGGGCTATTGGTAGTTTAGTTTAGGCTAGGGTTTTTTTATTTTGGGGACGCTTTTTTATTTTAATAGGGCTATTAGATTAGGTGTAATTAGTTTAAATATCTGTAATTTGTTTATTATTTTCTGTAATTTAGTGGGGGGGTTGTACTTTAGCTAATTTAATTTAGGTAATTGTATTTAATTTAGTTAATTTATTTAATTATAGTGTAGTGTTAGTGTAACTTAGGTTAGGTTTTATTTTACAGGTCAATTTGTATTTATTTTAGCTAGGTAGTCATTAAATAGTTAATAACTATTTAGTAACTATTCTACCTAGTTAAAATAAATACAAATTTGCCTGTAAAATAAAAATAAAACCTAAGATAGATACAATGTAACTATTAGTTTTATTGTAGCTAGCTAGGGTTTATTTTATAGGTAAGTATTTAGTTTTAAATAGTGATGTCCCGAACTGTTCGCACGCGAACGGTTCACAGCGAACATAGCTTGTTCGCGTTCGCGTTTGTGGGCGAACACATGGCGATGTTCGATCCGCCCCTATGTGTCATCATTGTGGAAACTTTGACCCTTTATGTCACAGCCGCCTGACACATTAGAGCCAATCAACATCAGACACTCCCTCACAGACACTCCCAGCTACTCGGAATCCGCCATTTTAGACTCATAACGACCTTGCTTTTTTAATGAGAGGACGTGTTGTGTTTTTGCTCCTGACATTAATAGGAAAAACATGAGATAAGAACAAACACAGAGGCACCACATGTGTAGGTCAATAAAACCAAGAAAATCCAATTAGCGACAGAATAAGGGTACTCACAAACAGGGCGGCACTCTCTTGTGCCGGCAGAGGCAGGCTGGTATTTACAGCAAACCAGCTGGCTGTGTGGCAGGTCTGTACCGGATGTGGTCAGCGCTGAAGTTTGCTGGTTGTATTGCCTCTATCCGGTGTTCCCAGAGTGTTGTTTCTCCTCAGCTGGAGTTGTACTGGAGCAAAGAAGGGAGGGAGGGAGGCTCAGCTGCCCTAAGGTTACTGATATGGAGATTACCACAACAACACCAGACTGATGTAAAAGTAAAAGCATAGGTATTTTATTATACACAATAAAAATACCATAGGTATTACAAATTTACAGCTGGGTGTGTGACATAAAAAATCTCCCCACAAAGAGTGCAATAGCAACGCGTTTCTCGGGCGGACCCCGTTTCCTCAGGCTTGTGTGCTCTAAGTGTGTGTGTATACCCTTTAAATAGGGGAAGAAGCGTTGTCACATGTGCCAATATGTAACACATGGATGTAGCACCTTAACATCTAACAATACAGGGGAAATGTTTCCAATTAAAAGTAGATTATCTTGTGATTCCAGTTATGTAATCTATGTTCTGTCCTGCAAATGTGGGATCCAGTACATAGGCCGAACCTGTAGGAAGGTTAGAACCCGTTGGAGTGAACATTTGAGAAACATCAAATCAAAATCAATTAAACATAGTGTCTCCAGGCATTTTTGTAATAAATATGTTTCTGGTAAATGCTCTTTCAAAATCACACCATTAGAAGGGATCCCCCCCAGTAGTCTATATAATAGGTTTTCAAAACTGAGACAGAGGGAAACCTTCTGGATTTTTAAATTTAATAGTCTTTTTCCCACAGGTTTAAATGAGGTTATAGACTCTGCAGCCTTTGTATAAATCACATTATATCTCTCATATATAGATATATCAGATGGGGGACACATACTGCTTTTTTATGTTCATCTAATGCTTTCTTTATCAATTGATTAATGCTCTCTGGATATTGTATTGTATATCTTATTAATTTTTCTTATCTGGACTTTTGCCGCCCACTTGCTGGTATTGTTCTCACATTTGTTATATTTTATTATATTTATTCAACATTTCATTTTTCCACATTTAGTCTAAAATTGACTGCACTATACTTATGATTATTTTACTATAATAATTTTTTATCCCACTATTGTGGTAAAAAATAAGTGACAATTAGACATCCAACTGTATATCTTCATACAGTCACATACTTGCTCCCAAATATGTATTTACACATAACACACGATCCATTACATCGCATAGGTTAGTATACACTATAAGTATTTATCTCTCATTGTTTATATCATTATCACTATATCACATTTAATGTTAGATAGGACTTCATTCCATCATACACTTCGTCCTGATTGGGATTAACAATGATTTTAAGTAGGACATCATAAATAACGGTGTCATTATAATATAACTAGTGATAGTATTTAGATCATTATAGGCATTTAAGCTATCACATATACTTGCTAAATTCATTACACTAATTACTGCAATGGCAGTTAGTGTGTATATATAAAAAAATTTCTTCAGCACCGATTGCACTATGTATAGTTTTAGTTTTTTATATAGGTAGCTATTTCTATGGCTACAACTATCCACTTTATTATAACCGCTTTGCAATATACAGATGCGTTTTGACACATATCTTTCATATATTGTTGATACATAATCTTGGTTTATTGCTCGTATCTAATTGTTTTTTTGGAAGTTGGGGGCGGCGTCTGATCGACGCTCCACACTGATATACAAAACTCCGAACCATATACGGGTTCAATTGGCCACGTTACTATATGCCATGCATTATTGGCCATGCGACTATACGTCACTTAGAAGTTCGCAATTTGCGCCAATCGTAGATAAGGGCCAGCGTGATCATGTGATCTACCCGGCATTACTATGTAACCAGGAACAATCACCATTATGTATCTTCTGGTTGCTAGGCACTAAAGACAAAGCCCTTTTTATTTAGTGATACCATTGGTTAATAAGACAAGCCCCCTAAACGAAAGGATATCATTGGCCTGAAAGCAAACACACATCGAAGTAGTTTACACTCATGCTTAACCTTTTTTAGTGACGATCGGCAATAACTACTAAGGATCGCATCACTATCCATTAACATATTCACTTCAATTATTACAACACCAATACACAAGTTAACAATCGCATAGCTAATACAAATATTTATTTATTTATTGCTTAATTACACCAACAACTGGGCGCTTTGAAAGGAAGGATTTGATTGGATCATTTACTAGAAGGAAGGGGAGGGACATGGAAACATGAGGTTACTGATCCCTATTTAAAGGGTATACACACACACTTAGAGCACACAAGCCTGAGGAAACGGGGTCCGCCCGAGAAACGCGTTGCTATTGCACTCTTTGTGGGGAGATTTTTTATGTCACACACCCAGCTGTAAATTTGTAATACCTATGGTATTTTTATTGTGTATAATAAAATACTTATGTTTTTACTTTTACATCAGTCTGGTGTTGTTGTGGTAATCTCCATATCAGTAACCTTAGGGCAGCTGAGCCTCCCTCCCTCCCTTCTTTGCTCCAGTACAACTCCAGCTGAGGAGAAACAACACTCTGGGAACACCGGATAGAGGCAATACAACCAGCAAACTTCAGCGCTGACCACATCCGGTACAGACCTGCCACACAGCCAGCTGGTTTGCTGTAAATACCAGCCTGCCTCTGCCGGCACAAGAGAGTGCCGCCCTGTTTGTGAGTACCCTTATTCTGTCGCTAATTGGATTTTCTTGGTTTTATTGACCTACACATGTGGCGCCTCTGTGTTTGTTCTTATCTCATCTTTACAGAAGCACATCATCACCTTGGGTGACCACAGAGAGCTGCCTATCCAGTGTTGGGAAGTTGAAGACTCCCTTTGGACTTTTCCTCTGGCTTTGTTTGGCTGGTTCTTATATATACTTTTAATTTCCTTTTATTTTCTGATTTTATTGTTTTACTCATATTTGTCAACTGTGCATTATCTGCCCCATTTTTATTATTATTATTTTTTTTTGTAAATATTTTTATTGGATGAAAATGGTAACAATACATATCAGAGCAGTTCAAATTACATTGGATACATATGAATGATGCTATTCCATTAATCTGCAGTGCGAAAGCTTAACATCCAAAATTTTCTTGTATAATGGGTGAATTATTAAGATAACATTACACAACTTAATAGTAAAACAAAACCTTGGTTGGTCACTATAGTCATGCCCAAAAAATTTTAGTCTCTATGCCCAATTCGATACAGGAATATGCCTTTTAATTCGTACCTATCTATTTTACGGAGGGGTGCATCCCGACTAGTGGACACTATCATATCGGATAGGCATGCAAGACAATCAGTGTGTGTGCATTCGGGTTTCCCAATAGAACTTTATATTATGAAACATCTCCATATCTTTTCTAATAAAATAGCCATATTCCTCTAATTGGATCGAATGATCCATGAGTGATTCCCAGGCCCGGTATGTGGGGATGGATTGTGATTTCCAATTAGCTGCTATGAGGGATTTTGCTGTGTTTAAGGCTAGTTGTATTAATTTCCTACGTATTTTGCACTTGCAGTGTGGGAGTAGGTTCAATAATGCAGTCGTAGGGTGCATATGATATTCGCTATGCTGATTGCTGATGGATTTAATAAATTCCTCTATTCTTAGCCAAAAGGGCCGTAGTTTAGAGCAGGACCACCATATATGAAGCATGGTGCCCCTACTGCCACAACCCCTCCAACATGTATCGGAAGCCGATGGGTATATTGTCTTGATCCTCGCTGGGGTGAGGTACCACCTCGTCAGTATTTTAAAATTAAGCTCCAGTGCCTTGGCAGATACCGAGGATGTACTAGTGTTATGAACAATGTATTTCCATTCTTTGTCAGTCAACTCCCTACCCAACTCCCTGTGCCATCTGTCCCTGTAATTAGGAGCATCGTTTACGTCATTCTGAGAAAGGGCTTTCTTAGCCCATGCCAATGTATGACTTAGTGTCTGATCACCCAGGCATAGTTGCTCAAACAAGGTGGGTCGTCTGATCATCTTTTCTCTGTCTGGTGAAGTGGACAGGAGGTGGTGAAGTTGATAGTACTTCAACCATCTCGAGAAGGCCCCTCCCAATATGTCTTTTAGGTCAGTCATCTGTTTGAGTTTACCGTCAGATAAAAATTTGTATATGGGTGTCGTGTATCCTATCTCCCAATCATGTTGTTTAGTGAGTTTTTGTTCTAGTCCTCCGTGCAGTTCCGCATTAGGTGACACTGGGGACATTGGGGATCTTAAGGACGATACGCTGCTAGCATCAGCTAAATTATTGTCCCAGATCTCGAACACATGCCGATACAATGGGTACGCCTTAACCCAAGGCGGACGGCACTTCTTTTCCACCCAGCACAACACTCCTGGACAGGGGGATTTCAAAATATGGGAATCTAGCGCTACCCAGGCTTTATTTTCGACATTGCGGTGCCAATCTAGTATTTTTTGTAAGCATTTAGCTTTGTAGTAAACTTCTATGTTGGGTAGTCCCAATCCCCCTCCACGGGTGGGTCGGTACATTGTTGCTTTGAGAATTCTCGGCTTAATTTTACCCCAAACATAGTTGTTTAACAATTTTTGAAATTTGTTGCGAAATGAGGTATTCAAAGTAATTGGCACCGTTTGGAGCAAATAAAGGATTCTGGGCAGTGCGTTCATTTTTACCGCCTGTATACGGCCCCACCAAGAAATAGATTTATCACTCCACCTATTTAGATCTTTGTTTAGTTCATTATATAGGGTTTGATAGTTCCGCTCGAACAGAATGTTAGGTTTGGGGGATAGGTATATTCCTAGGTATTTAATGGCCTTTTTTTGAGGGCTGAATGGGCATTTCTCTAGTAACTCAGTGTATTCTGCTTTTGGCAGATTGATGTTTAGGATCTCCGACTTTTGGTCATTTATAAGGAAGTTGGAGTGAGAACCAAACTCCCTAAACTCGCTGAGTATTGCTGCTATCGATTCTGTGGGATTGGTCAGTGTAAACAGCACGTCATCCGCGTAAAGTGATAACTTATAGCTATCTCGGCCTATTTTTATGCCGGAGACGTGTGCATTTTGTCTGATTCTATGCGCCAATATTTCCATGCTCAACACGAATAAAAGCGGAGACAAGGGGCATCCCTGTCTGGTTCCATTTCGTATAACAAACGGTTCCGATAATAATTTATTTGCTTTTACTTTTGCCGAGGGGCTGTGGTATAAACTGAAAATTCGTTTTATAATGGTTTCCCCGAATCTCATTTTACCTAGCACCGCCCGCAGAAATCTCCAATCCAGGCGGTCAAACGCTTTTTCAGCATCAGCGGAGACAATCACCATTCCCAAATTGTGAATTTTAGCATAGTCAATTAATTGCAGTGTTCTAATGGTGTTGTCTCTCGCTTCTCGCCCTGGGACAAAACCTACTTGGTCTAGATGTACGATCTGGGGTAAGATTTTATTGATTCGCCCTGCTAAGACTTTTGCAAAGAGTTTAAGATCCATGTTGAGCAGGGAAATGGGTCTATAGCTACTTGGTAAAGTGGCTGGTTTATTTGGTTTAGGCAGTACGGAGATATGGGCTTCCAGACATTCAGCTGGGAAATAGCCCAATTCGTCTATATGTTGGAAAGTCTTCAACAGGTGTGGGGCTATAGAGGTTTTATATGTTTTATAGTAGTCATTGGAGTATCCGTCTGGGCCCGGACTTTTATTATTTGGAAGTGTTTCAATGGCGTTCATGATCTCCTTCAAAGTGAAAGGAGAGTCCAAAATATCTGCTTCATGAGCAGAGATCTTAGGAGTATCTACTGTTTCTAAATACTGGTTAAGTGCGTTCAGATTATCCGAATCACCCTGCCTAGCGATATTGTATAATTTGGTATAGTAGTCTCCAAACACATTTGCTATTTTTTGGGGCTCTGTTTCTGTTTGTCCTGTAGCATTGTCCATTTTAAAAATGTGGGCCTGATACGTCTTTTTAGCTAAACTTCTCGCCAACCATGCACCGGCTTTGTTGCTGTTATGGAAATACATTTTCTTAAGATAAAAAGCTTTTTTGTTTTCATTCTGTTGCAAAAGCTGTCTAAAAGCCTCTCTAGTTTTATTGACTAACTGTGTAAGGTCTTCCCTCGTAGGGTTGAGTTTATGACGCTGTTCCGCTAGCTTTAACTCGGAGAGTAACTTGTTATATTCTGAATTGCATTTTTTCTGCAGTGTTGCTTTTTGCATATGTATAAAAGGTGCTAAATGAGTACAGCGCCACGAGATCCCAATTCTAGGGATCTGTGGCCAAAGATGGCGTCCACGATTGGTGTAAATATATGTGACAAGTTGTAATAATGCAAAATGGCCTAAAGGTCTCAGTGCATGGGTATTAAAATATGTATATATATATGAACAATAATAACTTATGGTAGATCAAAGCTCCTATATGTTAAATTAAAAACATTTATTTTACTGATAACATTTGACAATGTGTGTATACATAAAATACATAAAAATCCTTAAAACACAGTTATATGGCAGAGTTTTAAAAACAAATTTATGGTACCAATATGTGCACATAAAAATTGGGGGGTTCCAGAATACAGTCTTAGTGCTGATGAATGGTCATAAGATCCTATTTTAAATCAGCTTGGTAGAGTGTCCCAAAAAATAAGAAATGTTAGGTGAAAAATGTGAAAAAATGAAAAAAGATATTAAAAATCAAAAAAGTAGAAAAATATCAAAAAAATATCAAAAATATATATCAAAAAACAGACTGTGTGATATCACAACTGTGAGAAAATGCAAAAAAGTGCAAAAAATGTATAATAAAAATATATATAAAAATTATATATATGCATGGGGTGTTTCAGAAAAAACTTTGGGGTGTTTCAGAAAAAACTTTGGTGATAGTCAAATATATCCTTAAAAATAGTGATATGTAGAAAATTATAACAGAGGTGTAACAAATGTTCCCAAAAAGGTGATAACTCCAAATTGGTGATAATAAGAAAGTCTATCCTAAAAAATAACAAGAAAAACGGACATAGTGCAATAAAGCTACTAACCAATGACAGTCTTGAGAAAGGTTCTATGTGAACCGAAACGCGTTGGCTAAACTGGTATTACGGCTCAGGATCATATTGGTGAGTTTATTTTCTCCTAAATCATTGGTTAGTAGCTTTATTGCACTATGTCCGTTTTTCTTGTTATTTTTTAGGATCAAGGTATTACAATGGAGTTCTAAATACACACCTCAAGAAGAGGACCCACACAGTACAACCACACCTGTTTGGATATATACTCTGGACACATCCAAGTCACAATAGACTTTCTTATTATCACCAATTTGGAGTTATCACCTTTTTGGGAACATTTGTTACACCTCTGTTATAATTTTCTACATATCACTATTTTTAAGGATATATTTGACTATCACCAAAGTTTTTTCTGAAACACCCCAAAGTTTTTTCTGAAACACCCCATGCATATATATAATTTTTATATATATTTTTATTATACATTTTTTGCACTTTTTTGCATTTTCTCACAGTTGTGATATCACACAGTCTGTTTTTTGATATATATTTTTGATATTTTTTTGATATTTTTCTACTTTTTTGATTTTTGATTTTTAATATCTTTTTTCATTTTTTCACATTTTTCACCTAACATTTCTTATTTTTTGGGACACTCTACCAAGCTGATTTAAAATAGGATCTTATGACCATTCATCAGCACTAAGACTGTATTCTGGAACCCCCCAATTTTTATGTGCACATATTGGTACCATAAATTTGTTTTTAAAACTCTGCCATATAACTGTGTTTTAAGGATTTTTATGTATTTTATGTATACACACATTGTCAAATGTTATCAGTAAAATAAATGTTTTTAATTTAACATATAGGAGCTTTGATCTACCATAAGTTATTATTGTTCATATATATATACATATTTTAATACCCATGCACTGAGACCTTTAGGCCATTTTGCATTATTACAACTTGTCACATATATTTACACCAATCGTGGACGCCATCTTTGGCCACAGATCCCTAGAATTGGGATCTCGTGGCGCTGTACTCATTTAGCACCTTTTATACATTGACATTTTGGGATCTGGTTAGGAGATTCCGCAACAAGAGCACAGCTTGTATGGTTGACATCTTGGCGCTGCAAGATACATACATATATAATATTGCTTTTTGCATAATCAACTCCCCCCTGATAGTTGCCTTATGGGCCAACCAATTGTTAATCCCATTCGTGTCTGTCGGAGTGTTGTGCTGGAAGAATTCTTTTATCTGCTCACCTATGTATTTTTTAGTGGTTGGGTTGTGTAATATAGTGGGATCTAAACGCCATGGGACTTGACGTTGAGGCATTGATGGCCAATTAAGTTCCAGAGTGATGGATGCGTGGTCTGACCACTAAATCGGCAGGATATCTGCATCTGTGGTCAGTGCTATATTGTTATGGTCTATCAGCCAGTAATCTATTCTGGAATAGGAGTGGCATGGGTGTGAATAAAAAGTATAACTACGTGACCTTGGATGATTCAGCCTCCATACATCCATTAGTAATAATGTATCTATCTTTTGGGTGATTCGTGTCCTGTGTTTTTGGGCTATTTGACTTTTCCCTGTGGAGCTGTCTACACAAGGGTCCAAAGTGATATTTAAGTCGCCGCCTACTATTACCACTCCCCTCTGAACCTCTCCCAATTTAGTTAGAGCTCTATTGTAAAACTGTTGTTGACCAGTATTTGGCGCATAGATGTTCATTAACGTTAGTTGCGTATTATATAGCTTTCCTACTAGTAGCAAAAACCTGCCGTCCTCATCTGCATGCGTTTCTAAGACCTGGAATGGGATGTCTCTACTAATTAAAATGCCCACCCCATTCTTTTTCCCTATGTTAGAACTAAAAATTTGTTGAGTGTAAATTTTCGAGTATAAGGGTGGGGCATTATTCTTTGAAAAATGTGTTTCCTGAAGGAATACTATTGATCCTTGTAATTTTTTAAACCAGGCCAGGGCCATGGACCGCTTGTTAGGAGAGTTCAGGCAATTGCAGTTTTGTGATATCAGTTTTATATCATAAGGCATGGGCTAGATATCTGTTTTGTGGTAGCACATTCTTGTTCTGTAATTCTATCGATTGGGCAATATAGTACTTTATGACACATAGTAGAGACCAACAATAAACAAAAAAAAAAACAATACAAACCTGCTAACAAAATAAAACAATAACCACATTTTAACCATAAGCATGATCATTAGTTACAAACTCTCAAGTGAGAGGTAAATCAATAAGATAGGGGAATTCAAAGACCTAATTCGGTCTAGACACAGATGGGGTTTCAAAGCGTAAGGGAAGTGCACATGTTTATACATTCATTTTTTTTTTTTTTTTTTTTTTTTTTTTTTTTAATTATTTATTTCTCTCCTCCTTTCTATTCCTCTCCTCCTAACTAAGCTATAGCACCTCTAACACACAAAAAGGAAAAGAAAAACCAAAAAAAAAAAGGGCTATCACAGTCATTGGTAAATTGTCCTTATAAGAGGTTGTATGTTCTCATAGTCTTTCCCACCGGGATTCGGCTTCAATTCCCGGGAAGGGGCTTCAGACATCACAACAAGATATACATAAAACAGTATTACCTGAATGTAGAGTCTCTGCAAAACGGCTAGGACAGTCCTATAACTATCTTCAAGGCATCTGCGGACTCCCTTGGTCGGCTTATTTCCCGAGTGGTCTATTTCATCCAATGTCAGGATCTTGAGCTGCTGAAGAGCTACTCGGGATAGGATCTCTTGTTCTTTTCCGTTGAACTGTTTGCCAGCGGGGTCTTTGCTGTAGTTGGTGAAGGCTTTCTGTAGCTTTTGTCTCGTGGAGTGATGGCAAGGAGGGCTGTGGTATTCCAAGTTGGGTGCAGAAGGGTTCCAAATCTTCTAGAGATCTATAGGTGTGCATTCGGTTGTCCTTCAGCACCTTAATGCTGAAAGGGAACCCCCACCTATAAGGGATCCCTTTATCCTGTAGATGTTGCGTCAAGAATCTTGTTTCTTTTCTGTTTTGTAGAGTGAGTGGGCTAAGGTCGGAATAAATTTGTAATTGTTGCCCTTGATAGGTTATTGATTGCTGTTGCCTCGCCGCTTTCATGATTCTTTCTTTGTCTAGATATCTATGAAACTTTATGATGACATCCCTTGGGGGGTCTTTGTCTTTAGGTTGTGGACGCAGCGCCCTATGGGCTCTATCTAGAGGCAAATCAGTAAATTCTGGGACTTCTAGTATGGTTTTGAACAAGTCCTGAAGGGAGGAGAGCAGATTCTCAGGAGCAATTCTTTCTGGTAAGCCTCTAATCCTTATGTTCTGCCTCCTCCCTCTATTGTCCAGATCCTCTAATTTTTCTTGAAGAAAGGATATTTGAGATTCTTGAGCGGATAATTTTCTGTTTATTAGGTCCATATCTGAGGTTTGAGTCTCTGACTGTTCCTCCAAGTATTCCACCCTGTTGCCTAATTCATTAACCTCTTTCCGGACCTCTGCTAGCCCGTCCTTGATCATACGGCCCACCTGCTGTATGAATGAAGTGAAGTCCCCCTTTGTGGGGAGATCTTTCAAGTCCGCTCTTGTGAGTGGAGTATCTAGTGTCGTGATTTGTAGATTTTCCCCCTCTTCTGGCGCCTGGGATGAGTCCTCATCATCTGTTGTCATAGCCTGGGTTGTTTTAAAAAACATGTTCATTTTATTAGAGCTAGCTTTCAAGCCCTTATCATTTTTGAGTGATCTCCTTGACGCCATACCTGTGTGGGTAGGTAAAGCACAGAGTGAAATGTCTCTTCCTGGAGCTAGTGCCTTGCAGGTCACAAAGATAGGATATGATGCAGCTGCTAAACAGTTTTAATCCTTTTTTGCGCCGCTCCTCTTTCTCTTCTGATCCCTTTCTCCCCTTCTTTCTTTATTTATTTATTTATTTACTTGTGTTTATTTAGGGATGTGGAGCTGTATATGCAATAAAATCAGTCACAGGCCTATTCGATTGTCAATAAAAGTTCTCCTGTCAGGTGCAAATAAACAGGAGGAAAGTGGTAATGCTAGTGCTAGTATTTCTGTGACACTGTTTGCAGCCTTTAAGAAGTTTGAGTATTGTTAGGCTGATCTATTTATGTGGGCTAAAGGATTGTGTTTGAGGGTCTGATCTCAGTTTCTCGTGTCCCTTTGACCATTCCCCAGTTCAAGTAACAAGCTGCGTGTGTTTGCCGACCAGGCTGCAGCCGCTATACAAAGGTTGTCCCTTATTTTTACTGGCAGCTCACAGTTACAGGTTACTGGTCTGCAGCGATAGCGTGACACCCGTGAGAGCGACAGATCTCTACTGTGGCAACAAGAAGGTCACTCTCTGATCCCAGTGCTATAATCCGCTATGGTGTGGGTATACCCTTTTGCTTAATATATAGCTGTAATGCGGTATGGCGCTCACCTTACAAGTGCGTGGGTGATGTAATGGCCGCTGCTCCGAAAACCCTCTCCTCGCTCCTTCCTCTGTGATATTCGTGCCTAGTTATAAAGAGCAGGCAAATGGCCAAGTCAGATGGCTACGTTAAATAAGAGTATCCGGTGTGAGGTCTTTGCGGCGTTTCACGAGATCTATGTCCTCCGTGCAGAGTTTGTGATAATCCTGTAATGGCGGATTCAGCGCTCCTTTTCCAGCAGTGCTGGAACAGATCTCTCACTTCCCTCTCGCTTAAAAAAGTGTATTGAGGTTCTTTGCTTCTTAATACATACTTTTGTGCACTAAAGCATAGTTTTATTTAGGCTTATTACCCCACTGTGTCTATTAACTTTCAGAGCTTCACTTCAAAGCGGCCATTTCAGTCCATGGTCGGCTCCGCCCCCCCCCCATTTTTATTATTATTATACCAGTGTATTCATTGTTATTTTAACCACATAAATTTTATATATATAGAGAACCACATTATACTATATATACCTTACGCCTGTTAGCGACTCCTATAGAAGCACTGTGATTCTTATATCACTGTCACTTCTTTATCTAATAGGAAAAACATAGCTAGGCTAGTGTATTTACAGTCCAGAAGGACTCCACTCATCTCTGCTGCAAGCACAGCACCCCAAAAAGCCCTTTTTAGGGCTATATTTTGTGCCGTTTTTTTTTTTGTTTTTTTGTTTTTTTATTAGCATTTGCCTGGCTTTCAGCTGTGTGTTTAAGGCTCACAGCATATGCTGTGACTACTGCCACCACTGATATCTCCCTAACAACATTAGTTTAAATTTAACTAACCCAAAAATGTAATTATTTTTCTAGTGTAATTTTTTTTCATTTTCTATCAGGCCAGTGTCACACAGCATATACTCTGGTTCATTGCTCTGTGCCAGCCAGCAGCCACCAGTGTTAATATCCGTTTATAACATTATTTTAAATTAAAAAAAAAAAATATTTTGTTAGTGTAATCTAATTACATTTACTATCATGCCTGTGTCTGTCAGGCTCACTCAGCATTAATATACCTCTTTTTTTTCAGTCTTTTGGTTAATTGGTCTGTGCCAGGCAGCCACCCAGCACTCATATCTATTCTCCTTCACCTTAATTTTAATATAAAAAAAAAAAAGTTTAAAATTTGTTTGCTAGTGTAATCTAATATAATTTTCTATCCGGCCTGTGTGTTTTGCTGACATAGAGAGCCTACTGTGTTTACTTGCTGCCCTCCCTAGTCTATGAGCCACGACTCATATGTGTTTAACCTTTTTTTAATTTCCCCCCCAAAAAAATAATTTCAATCATTTTTCTAGTGTAATCTAATAGTATTTTCTATCAGGCGTGTGTGTATCCGACTTACAGAGCCTACTGTTTTTAATAGCTGCCCTTCCAAGGCTATCAGCCACAACTCATATGTATGTGCTTAACCTTTTTTTAAAAATTTCCAAAAAAAAGTCTTTAAATCATTATGCTAGTGTAATCTAATTGTATTTTCTATCAGGCCTGTGTCTAACTGTCTGACTTACACAGCATACTGTTGTTATAATTGCTGCCCTACGTAGCAGCCAGCCAGTGCGACCACTCATAGAGTCATATGTGCATTGCACTTCTTAACATAATTTTAATATTAAAATCTAAAATTTTAAAATATTTTGCTAGTGTAATGTAACTTAATTTTCTATCAGTCCTGTGTTTTTGTCACTTACACAGCATACTGTGTTAAATTGCTGCCCTACCTACCATCCATGACTCATATCTGCCAGCCTGTCTGCCAGGCCCAAGTAGCCAATTAGTGGCACCAATCACAATTCTTGTAACAGTAATTAAAAAAAAAAATCATAATTTTTTGGACTGCAAATATTCAGTCTCCTAGTGCCATTGAATTTCATTTACCTCCTGCCTGCCACTGCCAGCCTTTTGTGCCAGGCCGTCTAGCCAACTATTTACACCAATCATAATTGTTGTCACAAACAGTATAGTTATTAAAATATTTTAGTGTTGATCTTAATCCTCAGTTTGCTCGTGCCCTAGAATTGCACTTTTCTACAGCCTTCCAAGCCTGTGTGCCAGGCCTACTTAAAAAATATTTACACCAATCATATTTGTTGTGACAGTATTCTAATAATTAAAAATTAAAATTTTTGGTAATAGTTGCTGTGATTTGAATCCTCAGTTTGCTGGTGCCATTGAATAGCACTTTCCTCCTGCCTTGCAGCCTGTTGTGAGCCAGGCCCAACTAGCCAATTGTTGTCAGCAATCATATTTCTGTTAACAGTATTGCAAAAATTGTCAATCATCACTGTTTAGACTGTCAGTAATCAGTCTCCTAGTGTCCTTGAATTGCATCTACCTCCTGCCTGCCATCCTTTTGTGCCAGGCCGTCTTGCCAACTATTTACACCAATCCTAATTTTTTGTCACAGTATAGTTAATAATTAAAATTAAAAAAATCTTGATTGTTGATGATCTTAATCCTCAGTTTGCTCGTGCCCTAGAATTGCACTTTTCTACTGCCTTCCAAGCCTGTGTGCCAGGCCTACTTGAAAAATATGTACACCAATCATAGTTGTTGTGACAGTATTCTTAATAATTAAAAAATAAAATTGTTGGTAATAGTTGTTGAGAATCCTCAGTTTGCTAATGCCATTGAATAGCACTTTCCTGCTGCCTTGCAGCCTGTTGTGAGCCAGGCCCACCTAGGCAATTGTTGCCAGCAATCATATTTCTTTTAACAGTATTGCAAAAATTGTCAATCATCACTGTTTTGACTGTCAGTAATCAGTCTCCTAGTGTCCTTGAATTGCATCTACCTCCTGCCTGCCAGCCTTTTGTGCCAGGCCGTCTTGCCAACTATTTACAACAATCATAATTGTTGTCACAGTATAGTTACAAATTAAAATTAAAAACATTTTGATTGTTGATCTTAATCCTCAGTTTGCTTGTGCCATTGAATTGCACTTTTCTACTGCCTGCCAGCCTGTGTGCCAGGCCCAACTATCCAATTAGTGCCAGCAATCATATTTCTTTTAACAGTATTGCAAAATTTGTCAATCATCACTGTTTTTACTGTCAATCTGCAGTCTACTAGTGCCCTTGAATTGCATTTTCCTCCTGCCTGCCTGTGTGCCAGTCCCAACTAGCCAATTAGTGCCACCACTCATATTTATTGTAACAGGATTGGAATTTTTGTTAATCATAACTGTTTTGACTGTGATTCTTCAGTCTCCTAGTGCCATTGAATTGCAGTTTCCTTTCTCCCAGCGTGTGTGCCAGACAGGCCCATTTGCCAAATAGTGCCAAACAATCATATTTGTTGCCACAGTACTTGTAAGTTGTAATATTTAAAAACATTAACAATTTGTGATTTTTAAAACATCTGTCTTTTTTGTTGTTGTCAGTCTCACAGCGTATACTGTGCCCACTTTCACAGTGCCACCACTCAATTGGTGTAATAGTATTGTTAGTGTCCATTTAAAAAAAAATGACAGGCAGAGGCAGGCCACCCCGCAGGTTCCATGGTCGTGGTGCTGTGATTCCTTTAGACCCTACAAATATGCACATTGTTCAGACGCCGGGTGCCAGGGGGGACGCAAAAACTTCTGAGGAGGACCTAGTTGAATGGCTAACACAGGACACCCAATCTTCTTCAGCTTCCGCTGCTAGTCCTCCTAACCTTGACGCACCATCTAAGTCCAGCTGTGCTTTGGGCAGGTCTCAAGTGACCAGTGCCACTCCGCCGCCTGTCGCCACCACCAACACTAGCACCACAGCCGCTTCACTTGATCTGTCACAGGAGTTATTGACACATCATTTGGAAGAAATGAGTGATGCGCAACCATCATTGACAGAGGATGTAGATAATAGTGATCAGTCTCAGTCAGGCAGCATTACCGACATGGAGGTACGGTGTGATGATGATGATGATGATGTTGTACCCGCTGCTGCTTCATTTCTTGATGTTTCAGATACAAGTGAAGCGGTTGATGATGATGTGTCGGTGGATGTCACGTGGGTGCCTGCTAGAAGAGAAGAAGAAGAGGGGGAAAGTTCAGATGGGGAGACAGAGAGGAGGAGGAGGAGGAGACGATTTGGAAGCACGGGGAGGTCGTCTCAAGGAGCTAGTGGCACAGTCAGACAGCATGGATCGTCACCAGGGGTCAGCCAGACAGCACGCCGACGCCCATCAACACATGCTGTTGCCACCACCAGAATGCCGTCATCGCAGAGCTCAGCAGTGTGGCATTTTTTTTGTGTGTCTGCCTCTGACAACAGCGATGCCATTTGCAACCTGTGCCAAAAGAAACTGAGTCGTGGGAAGTCCAACAGCCACCTAGGTAAAACTGCTTTGCGAAGGCACGTGGTCTCCCATCACAAAGGCCGATGGGAAGAACACATGAGTAGAAGCAGCACACAAAGTGAAAGCCGCCCTCCTGCTCCAGCATCTTCAGCCACGTCAACCAGTGCTGTCCTCCTTGCCCCCTCTCAACCATCCTCTACTCAGTCTCTCTTACGTAGCAGTTCCTGGTCATCTACCCACAGTCAGGTGTCTGTCAAGGACATGTTTGAGCGTAAGAAGCCAATTTCTCAAAGTGACCCCCTTGCCCGGCATCTGACAGCTGGCTTGTCTGAACTCTTAGCCCGCCAGCTTTTACCATACAAGCTGGTGGAGTCTGATGCTTTCAAAAAATTTGTATCTATTGGGACACCGCAGTGGAAAGTACCTGGCAGAAATTTCTTTTCACAAAAGGCAATCCCAAACCTGTACTCTGTTGTTCGAAAGGAAGTTATGGCATGTCTGGCACACAGCGTTGGGGCAAGGGTCCATATGACCACGGATAGCTGGTCTGCAAAGCATGGTCAGGGCAGGTATATCACCTACACTGTGCATTGGGTAAACCTGCTGACTTCTGACAAGCATGGAATGCGTGGCTCTGCAGAAGAGTTGGTGACACCGCCACGACTTGCAGGCAGGCCTACTGCTACCTCCTCTACTCCTCCTACTCCATCCTCTTCCATAACCTCTTCCTTGGCTGAGTCCTCTTCAAATTCTGTGTCTTGCTCCACATCTATGGCACCCCCCCAGCTCCCCGTCTTGGGGTTGACTTGCCTGAAAGTGGAGAGTCACACCGCACCAGCACTCCTAAACGCACAGGTGGATCAGTGGCTGACTCCGCACCAACTGGAGATTGGCAAGGTTGTTTCTGACAATGGAAGTAATTTGGTGGAGGCATTGAAATTGGGCAAGTTGACACATGTGCCGTGCATGGCACATGTGTGTAATCTAATTGTACAACGATTTTTCCATAAGTACCCAGGCTTACAGGACGTCCTGAAGCAGGCCAGGAAGGTGTGTGGCCATTTCAGGCATTCCTACACGGCCATGGCCCACTTGTCTGATATCCAGCGTCGAAACAACCTGCCAGTGAGGCGCTTGATTAGCGACAGCCCGACACGGTGGAATTCAACACTCCTAATGTTTGACCGCCTGCTCCAACAAGAAAAAGCTGTTAATGAGTATTTGTATGACCGGGGTGCTAGGACAGCCTCAGGGGAGCTGGGGATATTTTTGCCAAATTACTGGACGCTCATGCGCAATGCCTGTAGGCTCATGCGTCCTTTTGAGGAGGTGACAAAACTTGTCAGTCACACCGAAGGCACCATCAGCGACATCATACCATTTGTTTTCTTCCTGGAGCGTGCCCTGCGAAGAGTGCTGGATCAGGCAGTAGATGAGCGTGAAGAGGAAGCGGGAGAGTTGTGGTGTCCATCACCCCCGAAAACAGCCTAATCAGCATTGCTTGCTGGACGTGCGGCAACGCAGGAAGAGGATTGTGAGGAAGAGGAGTCAGAGGAGGAATGTGGCTTTGGGGAGGATGAGGAGGAGGAAGACCGAGCACAACAGTCATCCCAGGGTGCTCGTTGTTGTCACCTCTCTGGTACCCGTGGTGTTGTACGTGGCTGGGGGGAAGAAGATACCATCAGTGAGATCAGTGAGGAGGAGGAACGCGACATGATTAGCTCAGCATCCAACCTTGTTCAAATGGGTTCTTTCATGCTGTCGTGCCTGTTGAGGGACCCTCGTATAAAAAAGCTGAAGGAGAATGACCTGTACTGGGTGTCCACGCTCCTCGACCCCCGGTATAAGCATAAAGTGCCTGAAATGTTACCAAATTCCTGCAAGTCGGAAAGGATGGAGCATTTTCATAATAAATTAAAAACTATGCTTTACACAGCGTATAAGGGTGATGTCACAGCACCACGGGAATGTAACAGGGGAAGAGATGAAATTAATCCTCCTCCTCCCACGACCATGGCGGCAAGGACCGGGCGCTTTCCTGACGTCTTGTTGATGGAGGACATGCATACCTTTTTAACTCCCATTCACCATCAGAGCCTTTCGGGATCCAGCCTTAGAGAAAGACTCAACCGACAGGTAGCAGACTACCTAGCTTTAACTGCGGATCTCAACACTCTCAGGAGCGATGGACCCCTTGACTACTGGGTGTGCAGGCTGGACTTGTGGCCTGAGCTATCCCAATTTGCAATGGAACTTCTGGCCTGCCCCGCTTCAAGTGTCCTGTCCGAAAGGACTTTTAGTGCAGCAGGAGGTTTTGTCACTGAGAAGAGAAGTCGCCTAGGTCAAAAAAGCCTTGACTATCTCACTTTTATAAAAATGAATGAGGGCTGGATCCCGAAGGGACTGACATTGGGCGATACATTTGAATAAAAAACTACTGATGATGATATGAGCTGGCTTGGGCTACAACTGGTACACAGGCTGGCCTTTTTTTTTTGGTTATAAAGCCGGAGGACTTGCTTGACTTATCCGCCAACAACTAGTGTTCAAGCCACAAGCTTTTAGGGCACTTTATAAATGTTTTACAAACATCGATTTTTCTGGCCGCTGCTACAGCAGTTGCTACAACAATACCCCAATTTTTCAGTCATTTGTACATTCCTAATTTTTCTGGCCTCTGCTGCAGCTCTGTGGGTACAAAACTCAAATAAAAAAAATAAGGCACATAACACTAGTGATTAAACTGTTACGAATTGCACAACTTAACACACCACTCATATCTGGTGGACCATTAAATTGAACGCAAAATGCCACAAATTTGAAAGAGTAGGACCGACCAAGCATCTTTATCCATCTCTTGGTTGCTCTAAATTATCTCCGTGTTCCATCTATGCCATACCTGTACTCTATTGTGCAAAAGGGTGGCATATGTGGTGTTTCATGCTGTTGTGCCTGTTGCGGGTCGTGGCCAATGATATTAAAAGGCTGAAGGAGAACGACCTGTAGTAATGGGTGCCCCATCCAGTTTTTAGAAAAATGTTCCTGGTTCCTCTCAATTATCTCCGGGTTTCTAAAATGGATGCCATATCTGTACTTGCTTGTGCAAAAGGATGGCATATGTGGTTGTGTTTCCTGCAGTTGTTTCTGTTGAGGGTGCTGGACCCTCTTATAAAAAAGCTGAAGGAGAATGACCTGGAGTGGGAGTCCAAGCATGGTTTTTGGGGCTATTTCACATTTACAAACAATTATCTGTGGGTTTCACAAATCAATGCCGTACCAGTACTCTATTTTTCCAAAGTATGCCATATGTTCTCTTTCCTGCTGGTATTTTGTTTGAGGGTCCAGGACCCTCTTATAAAAAGGCCTAAGGAGAAAGAGGTGTACTGGTTGTCCACTCATTTTTATTTTTCTATTTAACAATTGACCAAAATGATCTCTGGTTTTGTAAAATCAATGCTGTACCTGTACTCTATTGTTCAAAAGGATGCCATATGTCCTCTTTCCTGCTGGTGTTTTTTTGAGGGTCCAGGACACTCTTATAAAAAGGCCTAAGGAGAAAGAGGTGTACTGGTTGTCCACTCATTTTTATTTTTCTATTTAACAATTGACCAAAATGATCTCTGGGTAGTGATGTCGCGAACCTAAAATTTCAATAGGCAGGCGAACTTTAAAACCTACAAGGACTCTTTCTGGCCACAATAGTGATGGAAAAGTTGTTTCAAGGGTACTAACACCTGGACTGTTGCATGCTGGAGGGGGATCCCTGGCAAAACTCCCATGGAAAATTACATAGTTGATGCAGAGTCTGCTTCTAAGCCATAATGTGTCTAAATCAACTAACATTCCCAAAGTGGCTGTCTCAAAACATCCCGGACAGAAGATAGATTGATAGTGATAGATAGGATAGATAGATATACATAGATTGATAATTAGATAGAATCGATAGAAGAGAAATAGATAGATTTGTTAGATATATAATTACCCTAATAAATTCTAATAATCAAACATGCGTTCTTGGACCCAACTAGCTTGTGTCAATTAGTACTTTTCTTAGCACTTTAATCCCTGTTCCCCCCCCCCCTATCGGGGGAGTTCTATATGGCCTGCCAGATTACCCTGAAAAATTATAATAAGACATGTGGTCTGCTACCTATTTTAACGAGGTTGTGTTTTAAGTACTACCATTCTTAGCACTTTAATCTCTGTAACTCCCCCTATTTGGTGAGGTCTATACGGCCTGGATGATTACCCATACAAAATATAATAATAAGACATCTGCTCTTGGTCTGCGACCCATGGTAACTATGTTGTGTTAATTAGTAATGTCCTTCGCATTTTAATAGCTGTTACTCATACTCACCCTATCGGTGGAGGTCTATATGGCCTGCATGATTACCCTTACAAAATATAACAACCAAACATATGCTCTGGGACCCATGGTAAGTAGGTTGTGTTAAGTAGTACTGTTCTTTGCATTTTCATACCTGTTACAACACCAAATGGTGGCAGGTCTATCTGTCCTTCATGATTAGCTGCACCCAAACCCCAAAAAAAAGACGAGTGGTCTTAGACTAACACCCATGGCTAACTCTGTTGTTTCAATTAGTACTATTCTTAGCACTTTCATCCCTGTTACGGGCGGTCTACATGGCCATCATGATTAGCCGAACAAAATACTACAATCCAACCTTTGCTCAGTCTTCATAGGCCCTTCATTGTCTGTATTTTGATAGTACAGTTCTTATTATTTTTATAGCTGATACAACACCGAATGTTGTCAGCTCTATATGGCCTGCATGATTAGCTGCACCCAATACAAAAATAAATCCAAGCGGTCTTGGATTAACACCCATGGCTAACTCTGTTGTTTCAAGTAGTACTATTCTTAGCACTTTCATCTCATCATCCCTGTTACTTCCAGGACTCTCGGTGGTGGTGGTCTACATGGCCATCATGATTAGCCTAACCAAATACTACAATCCAACCTTGGCTCAGTCTTCCTTAGGCCCTTCATTGGCTGTATTTTGGTAGTACTGTTCTTATTACTACATGGTGGTCTACATGGCCATCATGATTAGCCTAACCAAATACTACAATCCAACCTTGGCTCAGTCTTCCTAAGGCCCTTCATTGGCTGTATTTTGGCAAGACGGCCTGGCACAAAAGGATGGCAGGCAGGAGGGAGATGCAATTCAAGGACACTAGGAGACTGATTAATGACAGTCTAAACAGTGATGATTGACAATTTTTGCAATACTGTTAACAGAAATATGATTGCTGACAACAATTGGCTAGGTGGGCCTGGCTCACAGCAGGCTGCAAGGCAGGAGGAAAGTGCTATTCAATGGCACCAGCAAACTGACGATTCAAATCACAGCAACTATTACCAAAAATTTTAATTTTTAATTATTAGAATACTGTCACAACAAATATGATTGGTGTAAATATTTTTTAAGTAGGCCTGGCACACAGGCTTGGAAGGCTGTAGAAAAGTGAAATTCAAAGGCACGAGCAAACTGAGGATTAAGATCATCAACAATAAAGATTTTTTTAATTTTAATTAGTAACTATACTGTGACAAAAAATTAGGATTGGTGTAAATAGTTGGCAAGACGGCCTGGCACAAAAGGATGGCAGGCAGGAGGGAGATGCAATTCAAGGAAACTAGGAGACTGATTACTGACAGTCTAAACAGTGATGATTGACAATTTTTGAAATACTGTTAACAGAAATATGATTGCTGACAACAATTGGCTAGGTGGGCCTGGCTCACAGCAGGCTGCAAGGCAGGAGGAAAGTGCTATTCAATGGCACCAGCAAACTGACGATTCAAATCACAGCAACTATTACCAAAAATTTTAATTTTTAATTATTAGAATACTGTCACAACAAATATGATTGGTGTAAATATTTTTTAAGTAGGCCTGGCACACAGGCTTGGAAGGCTGTAGAAAAGTGCAATTCAAAGGCACGAGCAAACTGAGGGTTAAGATCAACACTAAAAAATTTTTTATTTAAATTAATAACTATACTGTCTGACTGTGACAACAATTATGATTGGTGTAAATAGTTGGCTAGACGGCCTGGCACAAAAGGCTGGCAGTGGCAGGCAGGAGGTAAATGAAATTCAATGGCCCTAGGAGACTGAATATTTGCAGTCAAAAAAAAAAACCACATAATTTTTTGATTACTGTTACAAGAATTGTGATTGGCGCCACTAATTGGCTACTTGGGCCTGGCAGACAGGCTGGCAGATATGAGTCGTGGATGGTAGGTAGGGCAGCAATTTAACACAGTATGCTGTGTAAGTGACAAAAACACAGGACTGATAGAAAATTAAGTTACATTACACTAGCAAAATATTTTAAAATTTTAGATTTTAATATTAAAATTATGTTAAGAAGTGCAATGCACATATGACTCTATGAGTGGTCGCACTGGCTGGCTGCTACGTAGGGCAGCAATTCTAACAACAGTATGCTGTGTAAGTCAGACAGTTAGACACAGGCCTGATAGAAAATACAATTGGATTACACTAGCATAATGATTTAAAGACTTTTTTTTGGAAATTTTAAGAAAAAGGTTAAGCACATACATATGAGTCGTGGCTGATAGCCTTGGAAGGGCAGCTATTAAAAACAGTAGGCTCTGTATGTCGGATACACACACGCCTGATAGAAAATACTATTAGATTACACTAGAAAAATGATTGAAATTATTTTTATGGGGGGGAAATTAAAAAAAGGTTAAACACATATGAGTCGTGGCTCATAGACTAGGGAGGGCAGCAAGTAAACACAGTAGGCTCTCTATGTCAGCAAAACACACAGGCCGGATAGAAAATTATATTAGATTACACTAGCAAACAAATTTAAACTTTTTTTTTTTATATTAAAATTAAGGTGAAAGAAAAATAGATATGAGTGCTGGGTGGCTGCCTGGCACAGACCAATTAACCAAAAGACTGAAAAAAAAAAGAGGTATATTAATGCTGAGTGAGCCTCACAGACACAGGCATGATAGTAAATGTAATTAGATTACACTAGAAAAATATTTTTTTGTGTTTTTTTTTTTTAAATTAAAAATAATGTTATAAACAGATATTAACACTGCTGGCTGCTGGCTGGCACAGAGCAATGAACCAGAGTATATGCTGTGTGACACTGGCCTGATAGAAAATGAAAAAAAATTACACTAGAAAAATAATTATATTTTTGTGTTAGTTAAATTTAAACTAATGTTGTTAGGGAGATATCAGTGGTGGCAGTAGTCACAGCATATGCTGTGAGCCTTAAACACACAGCTGAAAGCCAGGCAAATGCTAATAAAAAAAGAAAAGAAAAAAAAACGGCACGAAATATAGCCCTAAAAAGGGCTTTTTGGGGTGCTGTGCTTGCAGCAGAGATGAGTGGAGTCCTTCTGGACTGTAAATACACTAGCCTAGCTATGTTTTTCCTATTAATGTCAGGAGCAAAAACACAACATGTCCTCTCATTAAAAAAGCAAGGTCGTTATGAGTCTAAAATGGCGGATTCCGAGTAGCTGGGAGTGTCTGTGAGGGAGTGTCTGATGTTGATTGGCTCTAATGTGTCAGGCGGCTGTGACATAAAGGGTCAAAGTTTCCACAATGATGACACATACGGGCGGATCGAACATCGCCATGTGTTCGCCCACAAACGCGAACAACCTATGTTCGCTGTGAACCGTTCGCGGGCGAACAGTTCGGGACATTACTATCTCTGGGTTTGTAAAATCAATGCTGTACCTGTACTCTATTCAAAAGGATGCCATACGTCCTCTTTCCTGCTGGTGTTTTTTTTGAGGGTCCAGGACCCTCTTATAAAAAGGCCTAAGGAGAAAGAGGTGTACTGGTTGTCCACTCATTTTTATTTTTCTATTTAACAATTGACCAAAATGATCTCTGGGTTTGTAAAATCAATGCTGTACCTGTACTCTATTGTTCAAAAGGATGCCATACGAAAGAAAGAGGTGTACTGGGTGTCCATCGAATCATTTGTTTGATTCAAATTTCCATTTGCAAAAAATTATCTATGGGTTTCTAAAATCAATGCCTTTCCTGTACTCTATTGTTCAAAAGTATGCCATATGTCCTCTTTCCTGTTGGTGTTTTGTTTGAGGGTCCTGGACCCTCTTATAAAAAGGCCTAAGGAGAAAGAATTGTACTGGGTGTCCATCCAATCATTTTTTTTTTATTCAAATTCACGGTTGCAACAAATTATCCCCGGGTTTCTAAAATCAATGCCTTTCCTATAATCTTTTTTTCACAAAGGATGCCATATGTCCTCTTTCCTACTACTGGTTTTGTTGAGTGTCCTGGAGCCTATGCTAAAAAGGCCTAAGGATAAAGAAGTGTACTGGGTGTCTATTCAATGTTTTTTTAGATTTCCCGGTTGTAACAAATTTTTTCTGTGTTTCTAAAATCAATGCCTTTCCTGTAATCTATTTTTCAAAAGGATGCCATATGTCCTCTTTCATGCTGTTGTTTCTGTTGAGGCTCCGGGAGACTCTTCTAAAAAGGCCTAAGGATAAAGAAGTGTACTGGGTGTATAATCTGTTTTTTTAGATTTCACGGTTGCAACTAATGATCTCTGTTTCTAAAATCAATGCCTTTCCAGAAATCAATTTTTCTAAAGGATGCCATATGTCCTCTTTACTGCTGCTGGTTTTGTTGTTTGTTTGTATTTCTGTTTATTTTAGAAAATGTAATGCACTTATAGGTTCACTAAGATTATGACTTTGCACACTGCCATTTTCCATGCAGCATTTTGACATGTTGTGTGATATGACTAGAAGATTGAAGAATGGTATGTTTTGAATCTGCTAAGCATAATAAAAAAAAAATTAATTTAACTTGAGTTAATAACTGAAGCATGGCTTCAGGAGTCAGGTGTGGTCATAGGTAGTGGTTGTTGTTAGCTGATTATTTTTATTGCAAATTGCAATTGCCACAGCGTGCATACAATGTGCGTCACTAGTCCAAATCTTACCTTTTTTGTCATTCAGGATTAGTTTGGGGTCCGGCGCAATATTGGAAATGCAAAAAACAGGTCTCCGTACCCGTTGATATAAGGGGTGACTACTAGTGCTTTTACCAGGCTCCTCTTGGATAGCCCCAGAAAGTGTGACTATGAATCCCAAAAAGAAAATTAAATTAAGGTTGAAAACTAACTCCTAAGTAAATTGTAAGACCTGGAGCTCCTCAAACACACGTCCTACCGCAACAGGTATAGGCTCCGCCCACCCAAATCTTACCTTTTTAATGCCAATTGATATTGCCACAGCTGGAACAACAGTAAATAACATGTGCGTCACCACAGTCTCCGAAGCTGTTGTCAGATGTATACAAAAAAACTGATAAAGTATTCCTTTCGGGGGCGCAAAGAGATGGCTACCGGAACACTCCAGGAACTTCCCAAGACTAAGAGTAGCTGTCTTGTGTTTCTGGTGATGTTGTAGACATCTGGGTAGTGTACAGGGAGGGCAAAAATCCTCTCCATCTCTGTGCACCACAGGACAGGACGTCCTTGTCATCCATAAGCACATGAAATTGCTGGCATTTTCGTTGCTTCAAGAAGTTCAGTTTTTGTGGTGATAGTACATAATTAAATAAACTTTGGTTTCCTACCATACTCAAGACAATCTTGTAGTTCAAGCTTCGGACTTGCTGTGGGAAACAGTGGCCTGTCCATACCAGGAAGATGATTTAGACAGAAGTAACGGGCTCTGATTGCAGGTGACACATGTTTATCGTCAATCATCAAAGGGGTTGCGTGCAGAATATGGCTGATGGCCCCTTATTCACATGTTTGTCCAGAGCAACAACATTTGCAAACAGCCAGAAGAGAGGTCGGTTCTCACCAGCCTTAAGTTGAGCTTCAATTACCAAATGCTGATATTCAAAAAATAGACAAACAGTGCCTTAAAAAACACATTTGCAATATGGATTCACCAGAGCAAGGTCATTGCAAGTATTTCCCACAATAACAAAATTAAAATGACACAACTCCGCAATCTTCCCCTTCACATTATTATTGTCACACTCCATTGTACTCCTATGCCCACCTCCCTGCTCTTGTTTTTGTTGAGGGTCCTGGAGCCTCTGCTAAAAAGGCCTATGGATAAATAAGTGTACTGGGTGTCTAATCAATGTTTTTTTATATTTCACGGGTCATATAAATGATCTGTGGGATTCTAAAATCAATGCCTTTCCTGTAATCTATTATTCAAAAGGATGACATATGTCCTCTTTCATGCTGTTGTTTCTGTTGAGGCTCCGGGAGCCTCTTATAAAAAGGACTAAGGATAAAGAAGTGTACTGGGTGTCCATTTTTTTTTCTATTTCCCGGGTCATATAAATGATCTCTGTGTTTCTAAAATCATGCCTTTCCTGTAATATAATTTACAAAAGTATGCCATATGTCCTCTTTCCTGCTGCTGGTTTTGATGAGGGTCCTGGAGCCTCTGCTAAAAAGGCCTAAGGATAAAGAAGTGTACTGGGTGTCTAATCTATGTTTTTTTAGATTTCACGGTTGCAAAAAATTATCCACGGGTTTCTAAAATCAATGCCTTTCCTGTAATCTATTATTCACAAGGATGCCATATGTACTTTTTAATGCTGTTGTTTCTGTTG
The DNA here is from genome assembly GCF_027579735.1 of Bombina bombina. Classification (NCBI taxonomy): domain Eukaryota; kingdom Metazoa; phylum Chordata; class Amphibia; order Anura; family Bombinatoridae; genus Bombina; species Bombina bombina. The sequence goes on from NC_069499.1 coordinate 830,540,100, forward strand.
AGGCTCCGGGAGCCTCTTAATCTTATTAAAAAGGCCTAATGAAAAATAAGTGTGCTGGGTGTCTAATCAATGTTTTTTTCCATTTACCGGTTGCAACTAATGATCTGTGTTTCTGAAATCAATGCCTTTCCTATAATCATTTTTTCAAAAGGATGCCATATGTCCTCTTTCCTGCTGCTGGTTTTGTTGAGGGTCCTGGAGCCTCTGCTGAGCATAATAAAAAAAAAAATTTAATTTAACTTGACTTAATAACTGAACCATGACTTCAGGAGTCAGGTGTGGTCGTAGGTAGTGGTTGTTGTTAGCAGATTATTTTTATTGCAAATTGCAATTGCCACAGCGTGCATAAAATGTGCGTCACTAGTCCAAATTTTAAATTTTTTTTTTTCATTCAGGATTAGTTTGGGGTCCGGCGCAATATTGGAAATGCAAAAAACAGGTCTCCGTACCCGTTGATATAAGGGGTGACTACTAGTGCTTTTACCAGGCTCCTCTTGGATAGCCCCAGAAAGTGTGACTATGAATCCCAAAAAGAAAATTAAATTAAGGTTGAAAACTAACTCCAAAGTAACTTGTAAGACCTGGAGCTCCTCAAACACACGTTCTACCGCAACAGCTATAGGCTCCGCCACCCACAAATCTTACCTTTTTCATGCCAATTGATATTGCCACAGCTGGAACAACAGTAAATAACATGTGCGTCACCACAGTCTCCGAAGCTGTTGTCGGATGTATACAAAAACACTGATAAAGTATTCCTTTAGGAGTGCAAAGAGATGGCTACCGGAACACTCCAGGAACTTCACAAGAGTGGCTGTATTGTGTTTCTGGTGATGTTTGAGACATCTGGGTAGTGTACAGGGAGGGCAAAAATCCTCTCCATCTCTGTGCACCACAGGACAGGACGTCCTTGTCATCCATAAGCACATGAAATTGCTGGCATTTTCGTTGCTTCAAGAAGTTAATTTTTTGTGGTGATAGTACAGAATTAAATAAACTTTGGTTTCCTACTATACTCAAGACAATCTTGTAGTTCAAGCTTCGTACTTGCTGTGGGAAACAGTGGCCTGTCCATACCAGGAAGATGATTTAGACAGAAGTAACAAGCTCTGCTTGCAGGTGACACATGTTTATCGTCAATCATCAAAGGGGTTGCGTGCAGAATATGGCTGATGGCCCCTTATTCACATGTTTGTCCAGAGCCACAACATTTGCAAACAGCCAGAAGAAAGGTCGGTTCTCACCAGCCTTAAGTTGAGCTTCATTTACCAAATGCTGATATTCAAAAAAATAGACAAACAGTGGCTTAAATAACACATTTGCGATATGGATTCACCAGAGCAAGGTCATTGAAAGTACTAAGTTCCCACGATAACAAAATTAAAATGCCACAACTACGCAATCTTCACCTTCAGATTATTATTGTCACACTCCATTGTACTCCTATGCCCAGCTCCCTGCTCTTGTTTTTGTTGAGGGTCCTGGAGCCTCTGCTGAAAAGGCCTATGGATAATAAAGTGTACTGGGTGTCTGTTCAATGTTTTTTTTTTATTTCCCGGTTGCAACTATTTATCTCAGTGTTTCTAAAATCAATGCCTTTCCTGTAATCTATTATTCAAAAGGATGACATATGTCCTCTTTCATGCTGTTGTTTCGGTTGAGGCTCCGGGACCCTCGTATTAACAAGGCCTGAGGATAAATAAGTGTAACCAGTGTCTAATGAATGTTTTTTTCTATTTCACGGGTCATAAATGATCTGTGGGTTTATAAAATCAATGCCTTTCCTGTAATCTATTATTCAAAAGGATGACATATCTCCTCTTTCATGCTGTTTTGGTTGAGGCTCCGGGACCCTCTTATTAAAAAGGCCTGAGTATAAATAAGTGTAACGGGTGTCTAATCAATGTTTTTTTCTATTTCACGGTTGCAAATAATGATCTGTGTGTTTCTAAAATCAATGCCTTTACTGTAATCTTTTATTCAAAAGGATGACATATCTCCTCGTTCATGCTGTTGTTTCGGTTGAGGCTCTGGGACCCTCGTATTAAAAAGGCCTGAGGATAAACAAGTGTAACGGGTATCTAATGAATGTTTTTTTCGATTTTCCGGGTCATATAAATGATCTCTGGGATTCTAAAATCAATGCCTTTCCTGTAATCTATTATTCAAAAGGATGACAGTACTACCAAAATACAGCCAATGAAGGGCCTTAGGAAGACTGAGCCAAGGTTGGATTGTAGTATTTGGTTAGGCTAATCATGATGGCCATGTAGACCACCACCACCGAGAGTCATGGAAGTAACAGGGATGAGATGAAAGAGCTAAGAATAGTAGAACTTGAAACAACAGAGTTAGCCATGGGTGTTAGTTCAAAACCGCTTGGTTTTTTTTTGGCTTTGGGTGCGGATATTCATGCAGGCCATATAGAGCTGCCACCATTCGTGTTGTATCAGCTATTAAACTAATAAGAACAGTACTACCAAAATACAGCCAATGAAGGGCCTTAGGAAGACTGAGCCAAGGTTGGATTGTAGTATTTGGTTAGGCTAATCATGATGGCCATGTAGACCACCACCACCGAGAGTCCTGGAAGTAACAGGGATGAGATGAAAGAGCTAAGAATAGTAGAACTTGAAACAACAGAGTTAGCCATGGGTGTTAATCCAAGACCGCTTGGATTTATTTTTGTATTGGGTGCGGCTAATCATGCAGGCCATATAGAGCTGCCACCATTCGGTGTTGTATCAGCTATAAAAATAATAAGAACTGTACTATCAAAATACAGACAATGAAGGGCCTATGAAGACTGAGCAAAGGTTGGATTGTAGTATTTTGTAGTAATCATGATGGCCATGTAGACCACCCTTAACAGGGATGAAAGTGCTAAGAATAGTACTAATTGAAACAACCGAGTTAGCCATGGGTTTGGGTGCAGCTAATCATGAAGGCCAGAATGACCTGCCACCATTTGGTGTTGTAACAGGTATGAATCTGCAAAGAACAGTACTACTTAACACAACCTACTTACCATGGGTCCCAGAGCATATGTTTGGTTGTTATATTTTGTAAGGGTAATCATGCAGGCCATATAGACCTCCACCAATAGGGTGAGTATGAGTAACAGCTATTAAAATGCGAAGGACATTACAAATTAACACAACATAGTTACCATGGGTCGCAGACCAAGAGCAGATGTCTTATTATTATATTTTGTATGGGTAATCATCCAGGCCATATAGACCTCACCAAATAGGGGGAGTTACAGAGATTAAAGTGCTAAGAATGGTAGTACTTAAAACACAACCTAGTTAAAATAGGTAGCAGACCACATGTCTTATTATTATAATTTTTCAGGGTAATCTGGCAGGCCATATAGAACACCCCCGATAGGGGGGGGGGACAGGGATTAAAGTGCTAAGAAAAGTACTAATTAACACAAGCTAGTTGGGTCCAAGAACGCATGTTTGATTATTAGAATTTATTAGGGTAATTATATATCTAACAAATCTATCTATTTCTCTTCTATCGATTCTATCTAACTATCAATCTATGTATATCTATCTATCCTATCTATCAATCTATCTTCTGTCCGGGATGTTTTGAGACAGCCACTTTGGGAATGTTAGTTGATTTAGACCCATTATGGCTTAAAAGCAGACTCTGCATAAACTATGTAATTTTCCATGGGAGTTTTGCCAGGGATCCCCCTCCAGCATGCGACAGTCCAGGTGTTAGTACCCTTGAAACAACTTTTCCATCACTATTGTGGCCAGAAAGAGTCCTTGTAGGTTTTAAAGTTCGCCTGCCTATTGAATTCAATGGCGGTTCGCACGGTTCGCGAACGATACCGGAAGTTCGAGTTTGCCGTTCGCGAACCGAAAATTTTAGGTTTGCGACATCACTAGTTTTAAATAGGAATTATTTAGTTAATGATAGTAATATTTATTTAAATTATATTTAAGTTAGGGGGTGTTAGGTTTAGGGTTAGACTTAGGTTTAGGGGTTAATAACTTTAATATAGTGGCAACGACGTTGGGGTGGCATATTAGTGGTTAATAAATGTAGGTAGGTGGCGGTGATGTTAGGGACGGCATATTATGGGTTAATAATTAACTAATTTTTGCGAGGCGGGAGTGCGGCGGTTTAGGGGTTAATATGTTTATTATAGTTGCGGCGACATTGGGGGCGGCAGATTAGAGGTTAATAAATATAATGTAGGTGTCGGCGATGTTGGGGGCAGCAGATTAGGGGTTCATAACTATAATGTAGGTGGCGGCGGTGTCCGGAGCAGCAGATTACGGGTTAATAATATAATGTAGGTGTCAGCGATGTCAGTGGCGGCAGATTAGGGGTTAATAAGTGTAAGATTAGGGGGTGTTTAGACTCGGGGTTCATGTTAGGGTGTTAGGTGTAGACATAAATTTTATTTCCCCATAGGAATTAATGGGGCTGCGTTAAGGAGTTTTACGCTGCTTTTTTTCATCCGGCTCTCTCCGTTGATTCCTATGGGGAAATCGTGCACAAGCATGTATGACCAGCTCACCACTAACTTAAGCAGCGCTGGTATTGAAGTGAGATTTGGAGCTAAATATGCTCAACGCACACTTTTTGTCTTTTAACGACGGGTTTCTGAAAACTCGTAATACCAGCGCTGCATGTAAGTGAGTGGTGAGAGAAAACTGCTCGTTAGCACCGCACAGCAGCTAATGCAAAACTCGTAATCTATGCGATAGTCTTCCATGGACTTAATATAGTGTATATAGTCTAGTACTCCCTGCCACCTCGGAGGATGTACCTTCTTCCAGTTCCTGGCTATCAACATTTTAAGTGAAGCCATCAAGTAGATAAAAGGTATCTCTTATGGGTGGGCAATTTTTTTATTCCTATATGGAGTAGGGTCAGGCTTGGATTAGTGACTTCCGGTAAGTCCAATGCGA